>NW_017670912.1:55292-77216 GCF_001879085.1 Nicotiana attenuata | reverse complement strand
AACTATCATACAAGAACAAATAAATCATAAGTATTCAACCAAAGCTTTAAACAATCACTACATCATCAAATACAAATAAGGGATCACATAGCTTTCACACAATTTCCATAACTTTTGTCCGGGGCATTCCATATTGTTGCATCATTATCCACATTACCACCACTTCCTTGAGCGGAGTCCGATCACGGCCCGATCGGCTAGGCCGTCTCCCGGAGACGTTACCATGACTTCATTCATACCTTCCAGTTTCACTCATCAATACATTGCCACCATATATATATATATATATATATATATATATATATATATATATATATATATATATATATATCATGGCGTCCGATCACGGCCAGATCGGCTAGGTCGCCTTACTGAGGCGTTTCCAATTTTNACCGAGGCGTTTCTATTTTCCATCACTCATCTCATAACAACCTTTGTTTCCCATAAATCATTTCATAGGCACTTAGGGCCACAATTATCACATCATACATGGCACTAGGCCGTATTTCAACTCACATTCCACATCACTTTCAGTGTCAACAATAACTTACAATTTAAGATAATGGGCATACACAAGAGAAATTCAAGTTATAAGCATAGAGAGGAATTCTCATGATTCGGCACAATAATCACAATTTAAACTTGACTTGAAATCTAAGCAATTTAGCATATACTTCACATTCTTCAATCTCAATTTATTGTCTAAGCATTTCAATACATGATTCACATTCCTTGCACCTTTTCAAGTTATCAAGAATAGCATATTGATCATATTGGAATGCATCTTTCACAAATATAGGGCACAACACCAATTCATGTAAGTATCAATCAAAGCAAGAATCCAAAGTTCAGTCTTACCACATTTACACAAGCATCGATAGAGCTCAATTTCTAAAGGACGGGGTTTTAGCCATACATACCTTGTTTAAGCTTTCCTTAAGTTACTACAACGTTCCGGAAATTCTAGCAATCCCAATCTACTTTGAGGCATAACAAAATTGAACACAAATTAGAAAGGTATTCATGGTTTCAGCTCATTTGAGCATTTTATCAAATACTAGTTGAGCATCTTGATTTCTAAATCTACTTTTACAAGGTTTACCTTCATTCCACCTAACCTAATCTTTACTTATTTATGTTCAACAATCTTTCCACAAGCCCACTTTATACATGCATGTATACATAATAGTATTACACCCAAGAATCATACCTCAATACCCCATCTTATACCCCAAACTCGAAATTAAAGCCTAACGTATAGAATCTTACCTCTTAGATGAAGAACTTGTGATTGGGTTCTTTGATTCTTGAAGATTGATGCAAGATTGGATGATTGAATGTTGGGTTCCTCCTTCTCTCTCTAAAATGCTTTCAACTCTCTCTAAAATCAGTGGAAAAATGACCCCAAATGAAGCCCCAAAGACTATATATTAAAATGGGGTTGGGTTATAAAAATAGGAAGGTTTACCCTCCGAATGCGGGTCTGCGGTCGCATAATGGACCGCAGAATGGGTATGCTGGCCGCAAACGCGTCGCAAAACTCGGTGCCCAAAACTGGGCTACACTGGTCCAGTTTGCGACAAGATTTGCGATCGCAAATCAAGTATGCGGACCGCATAATGGTTTTTGCGATCGCATATCTGACACAGGATCGCATTTTTCCAGCCTTTGGTAATTTGACCATAACTTTGTGTAGGAATGTCCAAATGACGAACGGTTTGAAGCGTTGGAAACTAGACTCAAAGACCTTTCATTTCATAGGTTATTGACCACATAAAACCTTATACATATTTAGATGTGCTTGTTCAAAGTACATAAAATCCTAGCACATAAAATATTATAATAAGCCTACGTGGCACCACGAAATCCTAGTTTACTTAGCGAAATTTTCTAGGGCCTTACACTCTTAAGGCGACTCCTCGCCCTTATGCCGTGGTCGGCTAAAGGGTGATCACGTCCATTTGCAACTATTAAGTCTAGTTCAAATTTTGACCAATACAGTTAGTCCATCCGCTTGTTGAGGTCGTGATCTTGGACGTCCTCGATGAGCGGACCCTGTCTGCAGCCGTTCAGAGGAAATTCAGTCATGACGATTGAATCGAATCAGTCGAGGTCGAACTAGCGGCAGGGCTGCGGTTGGTGTGGCTATCGTAAGATGACGTCATGCCACGCGCGTCATCTTTACGCGTCTTCCCAATGCAGTATTTGTGCTTCTGTCGCTTCCGTTTTGGTGCCATTGACGGTTTTTTTCCTTTATCCTAGTGTTACCCAACCCTATAAATAGGGGAGAGGCTTCATATTCGAAGCTTTCAGCATTTCTCATTTTGCATGCATATTGTTCTTCTTTGACCTTCTTCTCTGACCTCCATTTTTTATTTCTTTACAGTTTTTCAATTCTGGTCCCTGATTTCTTTCTCGGTTGGTATCTTCTCTTTCTAACTTTGTTGTACACGCCCTACTACCGAAATATGTCAGATTCCTCTCATGTTCACGATGAAGTCTCCGATGCCATTCCGTTATCGATGGCTATTCCTCCCGACAGTGAGGAATCCATGGTTGAGGAGGAAGAAAGCTTCCCTACCGTAGAGGAGGTGGTTCCCAAGAACCCTTTGGTCAGATATGACTTTCCAAAGGAACCTACTCCTACTCCTGCTCAGGAGCTTTCTGAGACGGGTCTGCGTCAAATAGCCGACCTCCGGTCCAAATATCGCATTCCTTCTCATGTCGAGATTATTTCGGTGGGAGATGACATAGTACAGGTTCACCGACCTAGATATTGTGATTTCTATGCTTGTCCGTTCCTAGTTGGTTATTCTCTTTCTCTCCCCCCGTTAGCACAGGAGTTTGCCGCTTTTACAACGTCTGCCCGACGCAGCTCTCTCCTTATTTGTACAAAGTTTTTCTGATGCTGACGAAGTACGTGGAGTTGGCTAGATGCGAGGTCAATATTTGCCATCTGCTGCATCTATTCTCGCCCAGCTTTTATAGAGGCACATTGATACATCTGCGACATCATGGGATCAAAGGGTTGGTGGCTGGGATGGATGTTAAGGTGAACCGGCGATTCTGGCATAAACACGTCTTCATCAAGACCAAACATCTGGTGGCGAATCCGACCGGGTTTCTCGAGCAGTGGAACTATAATCGTAAGTATCTTGTCATATGTTCGTTTTTTTTTTCCTTTTTTTTCTTTCGTTTTTGACTCACTCGCGGCTTCTTTGTTTTCAGCTGAGAAGTGTGCACCTTCTCCTGTCGTCGATATTGAAGATTGGTAGCTCGCGTGTTACCCCACACCATGGGAATTCGCAACAGGTTGTCCTTTCACAAGCGCTTTGGACCCAAGACTTCGTCCAGTAAGTGTTATTTCAACCTTCTGACTTATTGTCGTTTACTATTGCCATTTGATGTGACCTTCCTTTGGTGCTAGGTCGGCGAGTTTCCAAAAAGGCGAAGGCTCCAGTACCTGCATTTCACCAAGCTATTTCATCGGTTGGAATGCAGTTTGCTTTAGCAGAGTCTGCTCGAGGAGGTCGAACTTAAGTTCTGCCAATAAGGGACTCCGCCCCTCAAACTATTTTCGTGCCGGATGAGATCTCTTCTCGATCTGTCTTTCACTTTATGGACGAGTCATCTCACGGCAAAGAGGCATCGCCGAGGAAAAGAAAGGTGGAGACCAGGAAGGCCATTGTCGCTGATGTTGAGTCGGCACGATTCATTGCTTTGGGAGCGGAGTTGGTGCTTACACCCGACGTCGAGGCCGTCTCTGCGGCGGGCGCCGCCATGGAGAGGAGGCCCTCTGAGGTTGATGGGGTTCATGGTAGCGGAGAGCTTATGCGGTCTACTGAAGGTGGCTCATCATCGGCGGCTGGGAGAGGTATAGTTGTCCCTGCGGGGGACGATGATTTTGGTTCAAACATCGACTCTGAGGAGATACGGACCTTTGTTGAGAGGACTACTTGCATGGAGATAAGAACGGAGGGTCCTAATCGGTATATAGTCATTCCCGTGGACTACGACCTCTTGGCCAACTCAGAACGGGCGGTGCTGGCCTTCGCTCCCCCGTGCGCGGCTTCCGAGAATATGACGCTACAGACGCTTAAAGATGCGGATCTGTCGTTGGGTATATTTTTCATGGCCCTGCGAGTGAGTTTGCTTTTCCATGTTAGGTTAAGTTTGTTTCGTATGTGTAATTTGCTTACACTGACCTCTTCTCTTTTTTTTGCATGTCAGACCCTTATTTTGGGGATTGAGCGCGACCGACGGGAGGAGCGGAGGACGGCCACTTTTAAGAAGATGACCTCTAAGTACAGAGAGTACCGTACCAAGCACCGAACGCTAGCCGACTTTATCAGCCAGGATGGCTAGTTTCAGTTACTATGTGATGGGCTCAAACAGAAGGACGATGAGCTGACGAAGAAGGACGAAGAGCCGAGGGAGAGGGACGAAGAACTTATGAGGGCCATCAGCAGGTGTAGCGTGCTTGAGGGAGCTCAAAAGTCCAAGGAAGACGAGCTCGAGGTGAGCAAGGGAGTTCTGGCAAAGTACTGTAATCCGACAATTGAAATGGAACAATTGCCTTTTTGCTATGTATTTCCGAATTCCCGTTCTCTTTTTTTTGTTTGCTATGCGGGAAAGACCCTGGTTTTTTGGTCGTTTGCATGTGATGTTGATTTTGGCGTAGTCAAACATAAACCAACTTGAGGCCGAGTATTTATTAGGTCAAACGAGGTCGAGGTTTGATGATATCGAAAATCAAATAATTCGAGCGAGGTTGAATGTCAAGTAATTCAAGTGAGGTCGAATGTAAAGTGATTCGAGCGAGGTCGAATGTCAAGTATTTCGAGCGAGGTCGAACGTAATGTGATTCGAGCGAGGTCGAATGTAAAGTAATTCGAGCGAGGTCGAATGTAAAGTGATTCGAGCGAGGTCGAATGTCAAGTGATTCGAGCGAGGTGAATGTAAAGTGATTCGAGCGTGGTCTAATGTCAAGTAATTCGAGCGAGGTCGAATGTAATGTGATTTGAGCGAGGTCGAATGTAAAGTGATTCGAGCGAGGTCGAATGTAAAGTGATTCCAGCGAGGTCGAATGTAAAGTAATTCGAGCGAGGTCGAATGTCGAGTAATTCGAGCGAGGTCGAATGTATAATGTAAAATGATTTGGTGGAGTTATGCAAAGATGCTGCATGCTGCTTTGTTTATCTCATTCATTGGAGAATATTACATGTTTCTGTTTGTTCCATACATACATTTGAGAAGTTCTAGTCTACCTAGTCCTTTCATCGCTAGGCCTGGAGAAGTAGTCGATAGGTGGGGCGATGAATCACACTTGAACTTTGAGACGTCCCCTTCATCTCCACATTAAAAACCTCACCAATAAAACCCAACTGGGATAAAACCCGGGTGAGGGAAAAAGAGTGCAACTTGGAGGGCGTCCGTTCCCAGAAGTTGAAGTATTTGAGGTGGGCGACGTTCCAATTGTTTGGTAGTAGCTTTCCCTTCATTGTTTCTAGTTGGAATGACCCTTTGTTTGCTGTTGCCGTGATTTTGTATGGCCCGTCCCAATTGGTTCCTAGTTTATATTCTCTTGGGTCTTTGCTCGCTTGTGTTTTGGCCTTGAGTACATAGTCCCCGACTTTGAGTGGTCGTACTTTGGCCTTTTTGTTGTAATACTGTTCTGCTTGCTGTTTTTGGGCTATCATTCTTATGTAAGCCATGTCTCTTCGCTCCTTCACTTCGTCGAGGTCTTGTTTCCTATTCTCGTCATTGCTTGGTCCGCTCTCATTGGAGTATCTCAAACTTGGTTCCCCGCCTCGACTGGTATCATTGCGTCAGGCCCATAGACTAGTGAATATGGTGTTTCTTCTGTGCTTCTTTTTGGCATGGTGCGCTATGCGCATAGCACTTCTGGTAGCAATTCCGGCCACAGTCCCTTGGCATCCTCAAGCTTTTTCTTCAAGATGTTTAGTATTGTTTTGTTGGAGGACTCGACTTGGCCGTTGCCTGCAGGGTGATATGGCATGGAGAGTATTCGCTTGATGTGCCATTTCTCCAAGAATTCGGCAATATTTTTCCTGGTGAACTGGGGTCCGTTGTCACAGCTGATTTCTTTGGGGATGCCGAAGCGGCATATGATGTTCCTCCATATGAATGTGATAACTTCTTGTTCACATATTTGGGCGAATGTACCTGCTTCTACCCATTTGGAAAAGTAGTCAGTTAAAACCAAAAGGAAACTCACATTACCTCGTCCCATTAGGAGTGGTCCTACGATGTCCATGCCCCATTTGATGAATGGCCATGGCGATGTGACTGAGTGGAGGTGCTCGCCCGCTTGGTTTATCATAGGAGCGTATTTCTGGCACTGCTCACACTTCTTGACGAAGTCGGCGGCTTCTTTCTTCATGGTGGGCCAATAATAGCCTGCTCGTATAAGGAATCTGACGAGGGCACGGTTGCCGGTATGGGAACCGCAGTGGTCTTCGTGTACTTCCTCGAGGACACGTCTTGTTTGGTTTGGCCCTGGCATTTCACCAAGGGGCTGCCAAATGTTCTTTTGTATAGGTTGTAGTTTACGATGCTGTATCTGGCCGCCTGCATTCGAAGCTTTTTGGCTTCTTTGTTGTCTGATGGGAATACTCCCTCCTACAGATATGTTATAATACGGTTGTGCCAGTCCCAAGTTAAATATACAGCGTGTACCTCAAGTTGCTCTATTGACGAGTGGAGGAGTGTAACCACGTTTTCTTTTCCACATGTTTTTGGTTGCTGCTGCTAATTTGGCACTGCTTCGATGTTTTGTGCTCGAGGTATTTGGTCGAGTTGACATTTGTCGAATTTCGGTAGTAGCTTATGAATTTCTGCCTGGTACTTTTGTAGCATTTGCTCTTTGATTTGGAAAGTCCTTGTGACTTGGTTGACAACGAGCTGTGAGTCGCATCAGAGGACGACTCATCATGCTCCGTATTTGAGAGCTAGCTTCAGTCCTACAATTACGACCTCATACTCGGCCTCATTGTTAGTCATGTCGGGGCATCGTATGGACTGGCGAATGACTTCGTCTGTTGGGACCTCGAGTACGAGTCCCAGCCCAGATCCTGGCACATCGCCATCGGTGTATAGGACCCATAGGTCGGGTAAACTGGGAGAGGTACGAGAAGTTTCCTGCTCAGCCTCAGGCATTATTTTGGCACTGAAATCGGCGACGAAGTCGACGAGTACTTGCGATTTTATTATTGTTCGCGGATGATATGTTATACTGTGCTCGCTAAATTCTATGGCCCACTTGGCCAATCTCCCAAACAGCTCAGGTTTATGTAGGATGCTCCTTAGGGGGAAGGTCGTGACCACCGATATGGGGTGACATTGAAAAAGGGTCTAAGCTTTCGTGAAGCTATGACCAATGCCAAGGCCAACTTTTCGAGATGGGGGTACCTTATTTCGGCGTCGACCAGGGTTTTGCTAATGTAATAGATTGGAGATTGCGTACCTTTGTTTTCGCGGACCAGCACTGCACTTACTGCAACCTCTAATAAGGCCAAGTACATCAAGAGGCGCTCGCCGAGTTCTGCTCTAGTGAGTAGCGGGGGCGAAGATAAGTATGCCTTTAGTTCTCTTAAGGCCTTGATGCATTCTGAGATGAACCTCAACAGGGCAGCTATACGGCTGGTCAATTTTTGTACATGTTTCTTGCTGGTCAATACTTTAGGTATTCCCTCGATGGCTTTGATCTGGTCGGGATTGACCTTGATGCCTCGTTGTGACTCTAGAAAGCTGAGGAACTTGCCCGAGGTTACGCCGAAGGCATACTTTTCGGGGTTCAGCTTCATGCCGTACCGCGGTAGTATGTCAAAGGCTTCTTTCAGATGGTCAATGTGGTCTTCCTTCCTTTTTGACTTGACCAACATATCGTCTATGTAAACTTCCATTGTTTTGCCGAGTTGATCCTTGAACATCTTGGTGACCAGTCTTTGATAAGTCGCCCCTATGTTCTTCAACCCGAACGGCACGACTCTGTAGCAGTACGTTCGTTGGTGGGTGATGAAGGTGGTCTTCTCCTGGTCCTCTTCCTCCATGAGGATCTGTTGTAGCCTGAGTAGGCGT
Source organism: Nicotiana attenuata (assembly GCF_001879085.1). NCBI lineage: Eukaryota > Viridiplantae > Streptophyta > Magnoliopsida > Solanales > Solanaceae > Nicotiana > Nicotiana attenuata. Next base: position 69,116 of record NW_017670912.1, on the reverse strand, counting down.
TAAAGAAGCTTAATAACTCATGCCTCGCTGTGGCATCGATGAGCTGATCGATGTGAGGCAGCGGGAAAGAGTCTTTCGGACATGCTTTGTTTAAGCCTGTGAAGTCCACGCACATGCGCCATTTCCTGTTTGTTCTTTTTTCACCATGACCACATTAGCGACCCATTGGGGGTATTTTAATTCTCGAATGGAACCGTCGGTGAGCAATTTTTCTACCTCTTCGTGGACGGCCTCGTTGATTGCAGCGTTGAACTTTCTTATGATTTGTCGTACTGGTGGGTAGAGTGGATCGCCATTCAGCTTGTGCGTAGCAATGTCTTTCGGGATACCTAGCATATCTGCATGGGAGTAAGTAAACAGATCAGCATTGTCAATTAAAAATTTATGAAGTTTACCTGGTTCTGAGAGTTTATGGCTGATGTAAGCCTTTTTACTATGGTCGTTGTTATCTAGTTGGACGAGGTCGAGGTCTTGTATTGTTCACCCTGTGGCTTCCACGACGTCGGGATCCTTGATGATGTCATTTTGTTTGTCGGGTTCGGGCCCCGACTTTGGTAATTGCTATGCTTCCGAGCCTATTCTTTTTAACTGTTGAGTGTGTGTACAATCTTGGGCGATGCGGTAGCATTCTTGGGCTGTGCGTTGTTCGCCTCGAATGCTGAATATTCCCCACGGAGTAGAGAACTTGATTACTTGATATAAGCTGGACAAGAAGGCCCTCATGGCGTGTATCCAGGGTCGCCCTATGATTGCGTTGTAAGCTGTGTCCTGGTTCATGATATGAAACGTTGTTTCTAGGGTGACGCCTCCGTCCAGAACGAGCAGCGTTATCTCTCTTGAGGTTCGCTCAACTACATTGTTAAAACCTGTGAGCGTTATGCAGCATGGTACTATCTTGTCCTCGAGTCTCATTTGTGTGAGAACTCGAGGGTGAACAATACGCGTGCCACTCCCGTCGCCTACCATTATTCCTTTTGCATCAGTATCTGAAATACGTAAAGTAATGACAAGAGCATCGAAGTGAGGAAAAGTCAAACCGTGGGTATCCGACTTATCGAAGATGATACTGTCTTCAAGGTCATCATACCGTTCATGGGTGATCGACCGCTTCAATTTTTGTGTGGTGGTGAACTTTACGTGATTGATTGCCACTTCGTCGCCTTCACCGATGATCATTTGGATGGTGCGGGCGGGGGAGGGTGCTATGGAGGGCCTTGGTGTTGTTCTCGTCCGCGACCGAAGTTGGCTCTTTCTCGGTTGCTCATCAGCTCCCTTAGGTGTCCTTGGTGAAGCATGTTCACCACTTCTTGCCGCAGGGCCATGTAGTCTTCCGTCTTGTGACCCCGCTCCTGATGAAACTCACAGAGGGCGTTCAACTTTCTGGTACTTGGGTCGGACTTCATTTTTTGTGGTCACTTCACCTTCGGGCCAAGCTTCTCTATGCGTACACTATTTCTGAAGGGGAAACACAAAAATTGTGAGCAGATAAGAGTGGAGGCATACCTCTTTCGTTTCGTTGAGTCCCTGTATGTGGCCTGGACGGCCTTCTGTATGGCGAGGAGATGGTGGGATGGCCATTCTGACATATGGTTGGTGTTTGTTCCGGTTGAGGCGTGGGCTTGGATGGTCTCATCGGCCGTCATTACGGCGATCTTTCCTCGACTCCGTTTGAACTGATGTTAGCCGTTGGGTTGGACCGTTGAGGTCATCCTCGTCTGCTCTCACCTTGGCGCAATAGGCGTTGTGAATTTCTTCCCAAGTGGTGGGAGGGTATTTTATGAGTCTGCTTAACAACTTTCTGGTCGCCCTCGACCCATTCCTGTTCAATCCATTTTGGAAAGTTGCCACCGCCATCCCTTCTGAAATGTTTGACAAGCTCATTCTTACTATGTTGAATCGGACGAGGAAGTCCCTGAGTCCCTCACCAGGCGATTATCTGACGGCAAATATATCATTCACCCTGGCCTCTGCCTTCTTAGCCCCGGCGTGGGCGGTGACGAACTAGTCGGCCATTTCCCTAAATGTTGTAATTGAACGTGCTGGTACTTGTGAGTACCATGTTAAAGCTCCCCCTATTAGGGTTTTGCCGAACTTCTTCAGCAACACTGATGGTACCTGCTCTTTTGAGAGGTTGTTGCCTTTTACTGCCGTGACGTAATGAATGATGTGATCTTTGAGGTCTGTTGTGCCGTCGTATATCTTCAAATATGGTGGCATTTTGAAGGTCTTGGGTATGGCATGTGGGGCTGCCTCCTCGTTGTACGGTTGTTCGACGAACCGGCCGACGTCCCGTTTTGGTAGGAATTTCGTGGCGCCCGGTATCTTATCAACCCTTTCTTGATGCTCCCTCATTTGGTCGCGGAGCGCTTTATTCTCGTTCTCTATTTCTTCCATTTTCTTTAGAATGGCCGCAAGTGTGTCGTTACCTGCATTGACAGCAGTGTGAGTGCTACCTGTTGGGAGAGGAGCGGGAGCAGGTTGCTCGTTGGTGGTTGTTGTGGTATCCGCTTTTATGGCACTTCCATTCGCCTTTTGAATGGGTTTTTCAAGTATGTTATTTAGAGTACTTGTCAAGCACACCTCCAATAGCTTTTTCACTGCTGGTGGCACTTCCTCGGTTGTAGACGTGGAGGCTCCCCTTTCGCGTGAAGTGGTTACACTTCCATGAGGGGGAGGTGAGTCACTCCGCCTGGGTGTAGCACTCGGCGTCACATTCTCCTCGTCTTCTCTGTCAACCTCGTTGATGGTGTTCAGGAGGCTAGTAGTGACACGTACTACTGCTTTCTGTCTTTCATCTCCTTTTCCTGCCATAGTTAGTTCGTGCAAACGAGAAAAAGATGATTGTTGTTGTGAGCACGTGATTTTTTCCCTATATGAATTACTCCCACAATTTCAAACAAAATGATTTCGTTTCATTATTTTTAGTATTGTTGATTTTTTTGGCATTTTCTGTTAATTGCTTGCATTTGTGTGTGCATTTTTCAATTCATAAAAATACAAAAAAATACGCATTGCGTTTAGGATTTAATTTTACATATGAATGAGTAATTAGGATTTTACAAACATACAAAAATCACAAAAATTGAGTTATTTTCGCTTTGTTTAATTTTTAGCTTTGAATTTTGTGAATTTTCTTTAATTTGGTATTTAGTTAATGGTGTTAGTTATTAATTAGATCTAAATATGATTTGGTAGGATAATTTTAGTTTTAGAATTAATTTAGGGTTTTTAGTTTAAAATTGGAATTAAGAAAATGAAAAGGAAAAGAATTGAAGAAATGTTTTGGACCAAATCAGTTAAAATACCAAGCCCAAATACTTTAACCAGCCCGATTCCATTCAAATCCGCCCCAAATTGATCCCGGTCCCAGCCTAGTTCCCCGAACCATTCCCCGTTACAACCAAACGAGACCGTCTTGACCAAAACCAATCTGGACCGTCGAGGTTGATTGATCCAACGGACGAGAAGCTTGGATTCATTAATACATAAATGTCCAAACAACCCTATCCCCCTCAGAACCCCCTCCCCTTCGTCTCTCTCACCTCCACCGGACCAAACCCTAACTCCACCACTCTCCGCCGTCCGCCGCCGGCCGAAAATCGTCTCCGACGGCGACGATTCTCCGATGACCCCCAAAATTACACCATGCCTCCCTCTTCACCCACCTATTCCGGATCTAAACTTAATTTCCTTCGAAACCTAGCCAAACTGGTCGAATAATTGAAAACATAGCCACCGTCTCCGCCGCCCACGGCGGCACCTACCCCAAACCTTACCAAAAATACACCCTGAACTCCCCTCACTCTCCTCTTTCCAAACCCCCAAACCCCGTCCCTCGAATCCCCACCAAACCCTTCGAATATTGAATCAAAATCCCAACCCAAAACCCTAACTCGTCCAAACCTCATCAAACTTACACCCTATAGTCTTCTAATCTCCCTCCTCCCAAATCCCAAACCAGAACCTTTCAAATCCAAGTGGAACTTCACAAATTTCAGATCTAGGGTTCGAAACTTTCAACCCGTTTTGGGAGTTTCAAGTGCTCGGTTGATTTTTGATTAATGTTATATGTCTATTTTGGACAAAATAAACATATAACATTAATTGAAAAAGAAATTCGAGGTCAGTCCCATTGAAGAACAAAATCAGTAAGTTTCTCCTTGATTTGATTATTTCTTTTTTTATGCTTGATTCTGTTTTGATTTTACTTTAGTTCAATCTTTGTTTTGATTCTGTTCTTGTGATTTTTAGTTTAATTTTGGTTTTTATTTAGTTTATGATTAATCCTATTTTGTGAGTTCTGATTTTAATTGTTGTTTTGATCCTGTTTTTGTGCTTTCTTATTTTAGTTTAATTTTTGTTTTGATTTCGTTGTGATGAATGTTTCTTGGTTTAATTCAGTGTTACTAGTATAGGCTTTAATTTTACTATTTAGTTAATTAGATTGGATTTTTTCTGTTTATGTTGTGATGACTACTTATTTTGATTGTTAGGATTTTATTAGTTTAGTTGTTTGGATATAGCTGAATTAGAATTCTTTGAGTTTAAATATAGTCAAAATCTAACTAGGGTAAAAAGGGCCAGGGGTTAGTTTGACTAGACTTAGTAATTTCAGACTAGTTCAAGGGCAATATAAGTAATTCAATAGATAGGGAATCCTGCAAATAACTGAATTGGAGACTCCTAGAATATTCTAGATGGGGTGCCAATTACAATTTCAGGAACTTAAGAGTAGTACCTTGGGCAACAAGTTAAAACCTTAGGGACTAACTAGCTAAAAATTGAAAATAAAAGAGGGGCTAAGGGTGTAAATTGAAAATTTGAGAGAAGCCCTTAGTTTTGCCTATAAAAGGTAGCCTATACTGCCTTCCCTCACAAGTTTTAGAAGCTGAAAAATCCCCATAAATTTTTGCAAGTTGGAGAGATTTGGAAAATTTGAATTTCAAAATTCAAAACCAAAAACAACACAAAAACTCAAAAAAAAAAACTATTCCATTGAAGTTCCTTACAATATTTTCGAATTCCAACCCTTAATTCACATTTCTAGCTCATTTAAGATTCAAAATGGTTTGAATTTCCTGGTTCGTTCAGTAATTTCTGGGGTTATTTTCGAGTTGAATCTGGTCTGCTCGAGTTGGTTATTTTGGGTGTTTACTGGTTGTGTCAATTGCTGGGTTTCGTTTGATATCAGTCTTGGGATTTGAGACCAGTTTGAGCTGTTGTTACCTGTTGTTTGCTGCTACTAATCTCTTCTTCTTCATTGTTGTAAATTTCAGGTACACTTCCTGAATCCGATGCAATGTAGATATCAAGTTGAAATATGAAATGAAGTTTGCTGTATGATTTTGTGTAGATTTTGCTGTTTAATGTTTTATATTTTGAGTAGTTTCCTTGATTTGGTTAATGTCCTCATTGTAAATAAATCTGGACTGTATTGGACTGTTGAACTATTGAGCTTGTGTTTATTCATCTAAAACATTAGCTTTAGTATAGTGTAGTTTGATTTCTTATACTAGTTTAACCTTTAAAATTAGAAAGTATTGTGCACTTGAAATTGGTCTTGAAATCAGAATGTATGCCCATATCAATGTTAAATTCGAGCCTAGCAGTGGTAAAATTAAACTGAAGTTCCGTTTGGTTTGGGATCTACTGATAGATCAAGGATCAACAGCCCGTTTGTGGATTGATTTGGGCCTCAGTTCTACTGGTGCATAGCCCAGTTCCGGTTCAACTCGTTTCTCCTTTGGGCCTGTGCAAAGGCCCATGACTGTCTAACTTTTATAAAACAAGGCTGAAATTCCTCCTCCTTGGGCTACCCTCGAAGCCCAATAATCTGAATTCATTTTTAAGTTGTTATTTAATTCGGGTAATGCAAGTTTTTGGGTCTTCCAAGCTAGGTAGCATATTTGAATTAAGAGGCTCTCCTCTTGTTCAAGTGTGGACCTGAGTTCGAGGCCCAAATTCCTCGATTGCCTTTTTAATAAATGATGCTAATTAATTAGGCCATTTAGAGACTATCTTGACAGAAAATCGTAGTTCTTTTAGGTTGGCCTTTAAAATAAAAATGAGGTGCGCCGCGCCGAATAATTCAGTGTGGACCTGAGTTCGGGACGTGCCGTTTAGCGAATTTTCATGGCCTCCCGCAAAGTTAATAACACGTTAGTTGCTTTAGGCGCGTTTTTAACAATTTTACCTTCCTAAATTCGGGTGTGCATTTCATGCGACCCAAATCCAAATCCCAAAACGTTAAATAAAATGTGTCGAGGATCCGGGTGCATTTCATGTGACGTGATCCAAAAACATGTTTTAAACGACGTTCAATTTCTTAAAAATAATTAATTAAAAGCGGTAAATAATCCTAAAAATTGCACTATAGGATGACATGTTTAAAATCAGATAATTAAGCCAAATATAGCAGTTGAGCGACCGTGCTAGAACCACGGAACTCGGGAATGCCTAACACCTTCTCCCGGGTTAACAGAATTCCTTACTCGGATTTCTGGTTTGCGACTGTTAAACAGAGTCAAACCTTTTCCTCGATTCAGGATTCAAACCGGTAACTTGGGACACCATAAATCTCCCAAGTGGCGACTCTGAATTTCTTAATAAAAGAATCCCGTTTCGATTGTCCTTTAATTGGAAAACTCCATTTATTATACCTTTCACGAGGTGTAGTGAAAGAGGAGGTGTGACAGTTGTCGTGTTTTTTTTATCTAGAAGAAACTAAAATTTTAACTAGAATCTCCCCACAGACGGCGCCAAATTATTTTACCAAAAAAAGTGTTATACCTTTTCTTAAACCGAATTAATGAGGAAATAGAGGGTAAATCCTAGTTAAATACAATAACTACTAGATCTAAGATTTAGATGTATTGATGATGTAGGGCAGAATCCAAAAATATTGTATACCAACTACAAATGCTCAATGATTGTCAATGAATACGGGAATAAAAGCATGCAATAAATGTAGATAATGGCAATGAATGTAATAAGAAGAAATTTATAACCCAAATGTTAGATGACTTGGATGATTCCCCTTCCTGACAACAACGTGGAGTAATAGAAAATGAAGATGGACAAGGAATCTTTGGATCTTGTGAATAAAAAGTGTATATCCAACAATGTATTCAGTGGACAAGACAAGCTTTTGTGTATTCTTTGTAGTCAACCCTTTACAATGTGCTCTTATCCGAAAAGTGAAGATCCCCTTCCTATTCTTTATCTCCTCCTAATTATAGGGGATATTCCTAAGAAACCCTAAAAAAGTACAAAAGAAAGAATATTCAATGGAATATTCCTTCTTTCTATTCTAAACTTATCCTACCGTTACTTTCATACACCCTTTACTCGACCTCGATACTAATCTCTCTTAAGGCGACTCCTCGCCCTTATGCCGTGGTCGGCTTAAGGGCGATCACGTCCATTTGCAGCTATTAAGTCTAGTTCAAATTTTGACCAATACAGATATGTTTTAGGCTCAACACTACTAGAAATTCGGAAAAAAGCGACCACAAAAAGCGACCAAAGTTGGTCGCTTACAAGTCACAAAGCGACCAAAAAGCGTCCAAACTGGCTTGGTCGCTATTTTGCTGGTCCCTTTACCTTAGAGACCAAAGTTGGTCGCTAATTAGCGATCAACTTTGGTCTCTAAGGTAAAAGGACCAAATATTCCGGTAAACAATATACCGACCAACTTTGGTCACTTTAATATTTTAATAATATAAATTTAGCGACCAACGTTGGTCTCTATATTTAAATTATGTTTTTTTTTTATTTATTATTATTGAAAATATAGCGACCAACTTTGGTCTGTAAACCAAATATTATATTTTAAAATCTGGAAAATAGCGACCAAAGTTGGTCGCTTTTTTTAAAAAAATTTTAATTTTTTTTAAACATAAGCGACCAAAATTGGTCGCTAATTTCAAGAATTTAATTTTTTTAAACATAAGTGACCAAAATTGGTCGCTAATTTCCAGAATTTTTTTTTAATAGACTTTGGTCGCTTTTTAGGAAATCTGGGTTGATTAGCGACCAACCTTGGTCGCTATTGCCCAGAAAATATTTTTTTTAAATAGAAAAGGGACCAAAGTTGATCGCTTTTCTGGGTATAATTTTGGCAGAAACTGCCTGTTTTGGCAGCTACACCACCTGCGAGCATACCAAATTCCTAAATAACAATATAATTCAATTCATAAACTACAATTTCAATACCAAAATCTCCACAACAACCCAACAACAACAACAACACAACAACAACAACAGAATTCAAAAAACACATTAAAACCAACAAATTAAAGTTCAATAGAACTAACAAATTAAACTAAGTTAACGCTTATTACACCTAGTTCAAAACTGGTTCTATTTGTCTAGTTCAAAGTATATAAAAGTCAAGGAGTATTTTGTACAACATCATTATCATCACCGTCTGATGAAATTTCATTAACAAGACGGTATAGAGAAGGGTCTACTTGTCGAGGACGGGAAGAACGATCACGGGGAGGACGGGAGGAACAAGCACGGGGAGGACGGAAGGAACGCTCACGTTCAAGTAGAGCCTCTGGCGATGACTCACGAGACCGAGGAATCGGAAAAGCTCCAAAAGCTAGGAGAGATTTGAGCTGCTCTTGCATGCCCTATACTGAGCTTGCATGCCAATGTACTGAGCATCTCTAAGTTTTTCTCTTTCCTTGGCCGCTTCTAGCTCGGATGTGAGCTTTGTCACAGTCTCCCACATAGCAGAGAGGCTCTCCCCATCAAGTTGCTCGCCTTGCGAGGAAGTCCCTATTCCTTGCATTCCACACTTATAGCGATGGAATTTCTTAGTAGGAAGCCCGTATACCTTTCCCCATTTTGGACCGCCAGCAGCCTCCGTCCATATTCTTTCAGCATCCTCGTCCGAAGGTTGGATTGGCTCGCCCGACTCATTAGGTGGCTAACTGCGTTTGAATTCCTCCACGTCTGCTGTGAAGCGACCCTATAAGAAAATTGCATTGAATTAGCATTTCAAAATTTATATAAAAGTAAATCAAAATACTTAATGAAAAGTGAAAACTTACATGTACAGTCGAGGCTCAGCCCTCGACCCACCTTTCTTGATCCGTCTCTTTCTTCTTCTTTACAATATGAGTCTCCTTGAATAGCTCATCTTGGTTCATTGGACGCCCCAAATTCTTTTCTTGAAAACTCATAAATTTTAGTTAATAAACATAATAGATATACTTTTAAAATTAAAATAAATTAAGCAATTACGTACCAATCTTCTTTTTTATTGTCCCTAGGCTGATTGCACCTCCAGTGTGCAAGGATCCTCCCTTCTCAGATGCGCGAGCTTTCTTTCCTTTTTCGCTCTTCTCTAAGAACTTTGCGCTAAGCAATTGCCATTGCAAATCCTCCCATAAATTCTGAAGCAACCAGTCAGGCTTCTGGTTCAACTTTCTAGCTTTGGAGAAACTATGCGACAACCGTTTGCGAGCTTTGTGATAAAAAAATATGCAGCCACTTCCGCGCTATTGCAGTGTTCCCATACACACTTGCTCTATATTTCAAAAGTTAAATATTATATGGAAATATCATAAATATAAATAATTATACTGCTTAAAAGAACATTTATACCTTAAATTGATTGAAAAATTGCTCATTCAGCGAGAATGGGAATTCACTCCAAGTCGCATAAGGGCCATCATAAAGCTTTCTAGTGGCTTTGGTGATTATCCTCGTAGTAATATTACTCGGGATGAACCTGCAATTTAATTAAAAAACACATTAATATCTTAGTACAAATTGTACAAAACAATAAACGTAAAAATAACAAATAACTCTTACCCATCACCCTCAGGGACTATGATGATCCTTCCATATTGATCATAATGCACCTCCTCGTCATCATCAGCATCACCGTCTGAAGCATGTATATCAGAGGCATGTGTGGAAGGTGTAGGGGGTGAGAGCTACTATCTCGCGGGCGAAGGCCTAAAATAGATGGAGTCGCTGATGAAGATGGTTGCGATCCCTGCAACTGCGACATAGCTTGATGGACCGCAAGTGGCTGTGATACTGATGTCTGTGACCCGAGTGGCTGTGATACGGATGGATGTGATCCATGTGGATGTGACATGGATGGATGGGACCCATGCGATGCAGATGGCTGCGATCCACGTGGTCGTGAGGCAGCTGGACTGTATGCCGGACGTATAGTCCTATGGCCCTATGATGAAAGACCCGGTGTCTGCACGAAGGTGTAGGGCTCGTGATGCTGTGGCAGCTCAGAATAGCCCTGGGGTGGAGGATAATACCTAGGCATAGGCATAGGCATCTCTGAAGAGGGTGGAAAAGATGTCGTATTATCTTCTACCCTCCTCTTTGCCTTCCTAGCCTTTTCTCGACCCCGAGAACCAGTAGATTCATTATTACCTCGACCCTTGCCTGTCATCTGCATAATATAATACATATTTAGATTGAAATATATAAGAAACTAGCTATAAAACGAGAGTTATTAAAGAAACCAACTTTTTAAAGCTCATCGACGTATTGTTCCTCGTCCGAGAATTCTTCTTCCTCACTAGTTTGAGCTTCATCAGTTGATTCTTCTTCCTCATTTTCTATAATTCTTACTTCATTTATATCAACTTCTTCCAATATGTGTTCAGGATGTTCCAAATCATTTTCTAAAAGTTCGTCCACTATTTGGTGAACACTGGAGATATCGTTTTGATATGCAACATCTAACACCTTCTCGACTTCCACCCTACCTAGAGGCTTAGTTTTTATTACAACCCACCAATCGGACTTATTCCGCCGCAATGGATAAGGAGCATAATACACTTGCCTAACATTATGTGCAATTATGAAAGGATCATAGCGATCATATTCCCTCGTATGATTAACCTCAATTATATTGTATTGATTGTGTACTCTTGTACCTCTTGTTGGATTTGGGTCAAACCACTTGCATCGAAAGAGTGTCAATTTCTTAAATGGCCAACCTGTATATTCTAGTTCTATTATTTCTTTGAGCACACCATAATAATCAATATCTCCAACTTGGTTGCCATCACCACCTTGAACCCACACCCCGATGTTGTTGCTATTTTTATTTTTAGTGCAGTCCTCTGTATGAAACTTATAAACATTCACAACGTACTTAGACATTGTTGTGACCTGAAGCCCAGGTCCCCAAGATATATCTTTCAAAAATTGATTTACACCATTATTTGGATCATTTACCTACATATTGTTAAAAAAATTCATAAGTTAGCATAACTTCCAAACATTGTTTACCTACATAGTGTTAGAATATTATAAGGATAAACTTACAAATTGTTTGAACCATGTATCAAATCTCGTATATACAGCATCATGGCCAAATTGACCCACGAAGTGACTGTGACACATCAAATATTTTTAGTAGTTGCATTGAGATGTAGTCATAATAAATTTTATATTTTGATAACTACTAAATCAATACTTACTTGAGAAATGGTACAACTTCGGGACAATTTAGCAACACATGAGTGTACCTGACTTGTACTCCATATCACTCAAACTTCTCTTTCTAACATCCTTAGAACATCGGCCTGGTTGATTGAATATGGACATAGGCGGATATAATGGATCATTCACACATTCGACCGTGTGCCTATTGGGCCTATTCCTAGCACATGGCACATTACTCACAAAATAATAAGAACAAAAATGAGCAGTTTCCCTTGCAAGATAAGCTTCGCATATAGATCCTATTCCTCTGCTTAACAAATTGTTTGCATTTGCCAATTGTCCTACATAATTTCAGGCTAGCCAAGAACATTCAAATAAAACAGAAAATTACATCAAACTTATAATATTATCTCTCAAAGGGATACATCCATCTGCATTGAACAGGCCCTCCAAGTCGTGCCTCGTGTACAAGGTGGATTGGAAGGTGTTCCATAACATTAAAAAAACCACGTGGAAATATATTTTCCATCTTAGTAGAAGTTACGCGAATGTTCTGATCCATCCGGAGTAGGTTTTCTTCCCTTAATGTGGAAGAACACAAGTCTTTGAAAAACAAACTAATCTCTGCGATGGGTTTCCAGATTCTTTCAGGCAAACCACAAAATGCAATAGGCACTAAGGTCTCCATGAAAACATGACAGTCATGACTTTTCAAATGGCTCAACTTCCCTACCTCCATATCAACTTTTTTTCCAAGATTCGACGCATAACCCTCGGGCATCTTCAATTTCGTTACCCAATCAAAAATTTGCTGTCTTTCCTCCAAAGTGAATGCGTAACTTGCTTTGGGCTTGAATATCTTACCATTGTTTTTTTTCGGCAAGTATAATTCAGGCCGCCTGCAATATTCTTGTAAGTCAATTCTAGCCTTCGGGTTATCCTTTGTCTTACCTTTAACATCCATCACTGTGTTGAACAAATTGTCAATATAATTTTTCTCAATATGCATGACATCAAGGTTGTGACGGAGAAGATTATCCTTCCAATAAGGCAACTCCCAAAATACACTCTGTTTTGTCCAATTATGAGTAACACCGTATCCGGGGAATCTATAAGGTGGAGCTTCAGTAACTTTACTGAAGTTCTGGACCCTCTCCCAAATTTCCTCACCTGAAAGTATCGGAGGTGGAGAATCATATTCCATTTTATTCTTTTTGAATGCATTTTTTATCCTTCTAAACTCATGATCAGGAGGCAAGAATTGACGATGACAATCAAACCATGATTGCTTTCGGCCATGTTTCAAAGTGAACGCTTTACTATTTTCCATACAGTAAGGACAAGCTAGCTTCCCAACAGTCATCCACCCAGACAATATTCCATACGCAGGAAAATCGTTAATTGTCCGCATTAAATTAGCACGCAAATTGAAACTCCGCTTGGTTGATATGTCATATGTTTCAACACCATCGTACCATAATTGTTTTAGCTCGTCAATCAAAGGTTGCAAATATACATCAATCAAACTTTTCGGATTACGTGGACCGGGGATAATACAATTTAAGAATATATATGGACTAGTCATGCACAACTCGGGTGGTAGATTATAAGGTGTAAGAAAGACAGAAAAACATGAATATAGTGTCGCAGATACAGAAAAAGGCATGAAGCCATCCGCACACAGACCTAACCGAATGTTCCTTGGTTCACTAGCAAAATCTGGATATGTCCTATCAAAGTGCTTCCAAGCTTCTCCATCTGAAGGATGACACATAACACCAGGTGTAACAACCCGACCGGTCGTTTTGCCTTTTAGAACCCCGTTCCCCTAAATAAAGCCTCCCGTACTTGCTTTAACTAATTTACAACTTGCGGGGGGGATAGGTTCGGGGATTGGAAGGGTTTTGAGTAAAAATATGCCCATTTACTTCTTTAGGATTTCTTAAAAAGATCAAGTTTGACTTCGGTCAACATTTTGGGAAATGTGCGATTGATTTTGGAAGGCAGTGGGATCAGTTCATGCCTCTAGCAGAGTTCGCATACAACAACAGCTATCAGTACAGCATAGAGATGGCCCCGTATGAGGCTTTATATGGTAGACGTTGTCGTTCTCCTATCGGGTGGTTTGAGCCTGGTGAGGCTAAGGTACTTGGCACAGATCTAGTACAGGATGCCTTGGATAAGGTAAAGTTGATTCAGGAGAGGCTTCGCACAGCTCAGTCCAGACAAAAGAGCTATACGGATCAGAGGGCACGGGATGTATCATTTATGGTGGGCGAGAAGGTCTTCTTGAAAGTCTCGCCCATGAAGGGCATTATGAGATTCGAGAAGAAGGGCAAGTTGAGCCCAAGGTTTATTGGCCCCTTTGAGGTGTTGAGGAGAGTTGGG
>NW_017670912.1:51435-54145 GCF_001879085.1 Nicotiana attenuata | reverse complement strand
TTGAACATGACATGCCTACTTGCTTAGAAATTGAAAACGTAAAATGGAAACTGGAGTAAGGACAAGAATATGATTATTGCTCCTTGTTATAACTTGTTGAATATTGGTGACTTTCATGCTTAGAATAGCACAATTATATTATATTATCTTGACCCTAGTGAGTATCAAGTCGACCTCTCGTCTCTACTTCTTCGAGATTAGGCGGGATACTCACTGGGTACATATTGTTTATGTACTCATGCTACGCTTCTGTACTTAAATGTACAGGGTCTGAGGCAGGTGGATCCGGTTATTTCTCTGGTGCGCATTCGTGAGCAGACTTGGGACTTCTACGGTGAGCTGCTTTCCTTCCATGTCGATCCGCAGCCGAAGAAGTCTTTCTTTTGTATTGTTATATTCTGTCTATTCTGATCCAGACAGTAGGGTAGTGTGGTATTCTTTTGGGTTGTGTATTCTACTAGTTGCCCATAGCTTATGACACCAGATTCTGGGACACACTTTGGTAGACGATTATTTTTGGGTTGTGTAACTATTTTATTATGGTATTTATCTCTCCTGGTTTTAAAAATTTCAAGTTGAGTGTTTGTTCCACTTATTCTAATTAAAAACAATATGATTATTTTAGTAATATTTCCGCAATGGCTTGCCTGACAAGGGTGTCAGGCGCCCTCACGATCTATTGTGAAAATGGGTCGTGACACCAGGCGGTCTTCTATTTTCAAAGTGTCATCTCATATGAGGAGCAGAACTCATCGACGCATATAACCTCTTTAACCTAGGTATAAGAGGTAAATAATGCATCGCCTTGATAGCGACCATATTCCCGCTGGAAAGCCTATTGAAACGAGGCTTTTCGCAAAATTTACAACTGTTTAAATTTGCATCATCTTTATAATATAACATGCAACCATCTTCACAACAATCAATTCTCATTGACGAAAGTCCTAACTTAGAAACTAATCTCTTTGCCTTATAAAAATCACCAGGTAATTTGATACTAGGGTCAACTAGTTCACTCATAAGGTCAATGAAAGAGTCCATGGCTGCTTGAGAAATATTACAATCAGATTTGATACTTAGTAATCTTACTGTAACAGACAGCTCAGAGTGCATACTTCCATTACGTAGTGGACGACTAGCTTCCTCTAACTGTTCATAAAAACGTTTTGCGTCATCATTAGGAGTTTGTTCAACATTTTCATTGGGCTCACCCCCTAAGTGCATCCCAAAAGCATCCGCAGCCATATCATGAATTCTAGAATCACGATTTGTATTCTCCACCGACCTACTACTTTCACCTACAACCATGTTATGAAATATCTCATGGCTACCATCGATCTCTCCATGATTAGTCCACACAAAGTAATTTGCTATAAACCCCTTCCTATAAAGATGATGCTTAACTTCCGCCGGTTTTTCAAACTTCATACAGTCGCACCTAACACAAGGGCACCTAATTACTCCTTCACTTAGGTATGATGGAAGTGACATTGCATGTCTAATAAAGTCATCCACCCCTTCTACAAAATCCTCCCGCAATCCCTGCCGATTAGGATAATTCTTATTGTACATCCAAGTACGATGTTCCATCTATACAAATAAAACAAGAACAAATTAATTTAGTTAATTCATATCCTAATCTTTTTTTAGTTAATTAATTTCATATCCTAAATTTTCAATTTACAAACTAAAAGTTCAATTTATAAACTTAAAAGTTCAATTCATAAACTAAAAGTTCAATTCATATCCAAAAGGTTCAATTCATACACTAAAATTTCAATTCATATCCAAAAGGTCCAATTCATAAATTAAAAGTCCAATTCATATCCTAAAATACTCAATTTATAAACTAAAAGTTCAATTTATAAACTAAAAGTTCAATTCATAAACTAAAAGTTCAATTCCTATCCAAAAAGTTCAATTCATACACTAAAATTTCAATTCATATCCAAAATGTTCAATTCATAAATTAAAAGTCCAATTCATATCCTAAAATACTCAATTTATAAACTAAAATTTCAATTTATAACCTAAAAGTTCAATTCATATCCAAAAAGTTCAATTCATAAATTAAAAGTTCAAATCATAAACTAAAATTCCAATACATAAGCTAAAAGTTAAATCATATCCTAAAAGTTCAATTCATATCCTAAAATTTCAATTTATAAACTAAAAGTTCAATTCATAAACTAAAAGTCCAATTCATATCCTAAAGGTTCAATTCATATCCTAAACCTTAGATTCTAACTAAACTATCAAAACAATACAAAGTATAATTCAAATCCAACTAAACTAAATTCAACACTAATTAAACTAATTAGTAAATAAAATTAATTAACAAAACTAATTAAAACAAGACCTAAACCCTAATCCTCAATAAAATACAATGTTCAAAGAATTGAAACACTAATTGAAACAATAAACTACGATATTGAAATAATTGAAACAAAAACTAGAAATAACAAAGATTCAACGTTATAATTCAAACCTAAGTTTTTTTTTTAGGTGGAGAAGGAAAAAAAAGGGGGCGGCAGAAGCTGGTGGGCGGCGGCAGAGGTGGCGCGGCGGTTGTCGGCGACGGCAGTGGTGGCGCGGGGTAGGGGAATAGGATTTGTGTGAAGGAAATAGAGAAAGGGAGGAGAAGGTGTTGAGAGAGAGTTGGGAAAATTTTGGGGATGAAAATAAGAGAAATGGGGGGGGGGGGGGCCCC
>NW_017670912.1:49322-50104 GCF_001879085.1 Nicotiana attenuata | reverse complement strand
TATATAAATACATGAAGCGCTAGTAACACAGGGTCGGGTTATTTTAGGGATTTATATACTTGTAAATTGATTCATCGACTTATAACCTACTCAGATGCATCACTGAAACCTCTAGTAACACAGGGTCGGGTTATTTAGGGATTTATACACTTGTAAATTGATTCATCGACTTATAACCTACTCAGATGTATCATTGAATATTAAAAACAAAACGTCTCGACTTAAATTTGGAACCCTGTTATAATACAAATAATGAATACAGTATCATATACTATAACATGCTATATATGTAGTTAAAGCAGCATGAAGTGTGTGTGTTATATATATACACACACTAACATATACTATAACAAGTTATATATACGTTATAGTATTACAGTGAAGTGTCTGTGTGTGTGTGTGTCTATATATATATATATATATATATATATATACTTTGATAGTCGTATATATGTATCAATCCCTAAAATAACCCGACCATGTGTTCCTAGCGCTTCATGTTCTTATATATATATATATATATATATACACACTTGTAAATTGATTCATCGACTTATAACCTACTCAGATGCATCATTGAATATTAAAAACAAAACGTCTCGACTTAAATTTGGAACCCTGTTATAATACAAATAATGAATACAGTATCATATACTATAACATGCTATATATGTAGTTAAAGCAGCATGAAGTGTGTGTGTTATATATATACACACACTAACATATACTATAACAAGTTATATATACGTTATAGTATTACAGTGAAGTGTCTGTGTGTGTGT
>NW_017670912.1:29604-49282 GCF_001879085.1 Nicotiana attenuata | reverse complement strand
TATATATATATATATATATATATATATATATATATAACACGCTTCATTGTACAATTTTAACTACATATATAGCATGTAGAGTATTTATTTTAGTGTATTCATCTCTTGTATTACAAAAGTGTTAACGGATTACATTTATATTATTTAGATAGTAAATATAAAAGTGATTTTTATTTTGACCAATGTTGACCTGAAAAGAGACCAACTTTGGTCGCTAATTATCCAGAAACTAAAATTAGCGACCAAAGTTGGTCGCTAAATTTAAATCCGATTTATATATATTTTATATAATATTTAAAATAATAATATAATTGTTAAACGTTAGAACTGGGTCCCAGATTAGCCACCAAAGTTGGTATCTATCTGCTTCCCCTTTCGTAAACGACCAACTTTGGTCGCTAATTTTAAATTATATTTATTTATATTTTATAATTTTATTTAAATAATAATATAATTATTAAAATTTTATAACTGGGTCCCACTTTAGCGACCAAAGTTGGTCGCTAATTTCAATATTTCTTTGACCAAGCAAGTCTGACCAGTCCGGTCAACATTTTGACCACATTATCGACCAAAAAGCGACCAACCTTGGTCGCTAATGTATTTAGAATAATTATTTAATAATTTTCTCCAATTTAGCGACCAACTTTGATCGCTTTTCTTGACAGACCAATTTTGATCGCAAATTATTGGTCGCTTTTTCCGGATTTCTAGCAGTGCGCAAGTCATACTGATCATGTCATAGTGATCAGCGATCACTCACTATGCACTGCTCAAGGACTTTATGCTCTCTTAATAGTGAATATACAGATTATAAGAGAACACAGGAAACAGATATGGGTTGATAATACTAATATACCCGGGTTGATAATACTAATACACCCCTCATAAAACGAGATTTTTCACATCAAATACGAAGTATTGAACAACAAAATGGGTAGGCAAAATTCATGAGAAATGGAGCTTTTTTCTTCAGTCTATTTAAGGGAACATAAATGGAGCCCGAAGGAGAAGGAACTGTAATATTTTGTTTATACTATTAGTATATTATAACATGATATAACAGGTTATTTATCTTATTTATTGGTGACTAATATTTCTAATTATAATCAATTAAAGTTTATGTTATCAGCATATAGAAGTTATATTTGTCACTGACATTTAGCTTATTCTCAAAATTACTTTTCAAAAACCTTTGGGAACACTACCTCAAAACGGAATCGACACACCAATAGTTGAGTACTTGGGATATGAATCTTTCTTTTTATAGTAAATTACAGACGTGACTTTTCAATAGTTGATTGCTCGGAGATATGAAACAAATCTTTAACATATATGCCGGCAGTGGCGAAGCTAGAAATTTCCTTAAGGGTGTTCAAACTTGAACTAAGTGAAAAAAATTTCCCGACAAAGGGTGTTCAATATATGTTATATACCTCTAAAACCTAATATTTTACCTATATATATAATGTAATTTTTCGGCGAAGGGTGGTCAATTGACCACCCTTAAGGGAATAATGTAGCTTCGCCCATGTATGCGGGGCGGAGGGAGAGTGTTACTTACGGGTTCGGATGAACCCAGTAGCTTCTGTTTAGATCTTAGATTTGTATAAAAAAATTTATTAAATATGTATAAATACTTAATTATGAACCCAGTAACGAACGAGCTATGGGTTCGGTTGCAAGTACATAACTCATAAACTTTAAATTCTAGCTCCACCTCCGCATATATGCATGCAATTAATTATATCTAAAGCTCATAAGAACTATGGGATTCAGAAGAGGAGATCCATTTTCTGGCTACTTCTGCTGCAGACCAAACCCAAACCCTAATTAACATGTTTTGTCAAACCATTTTCTTAAGCGTTGAAACCTTATCTTTACCTTAAAACTAAGAAAAAATGTCTCAGCAGAAACAACTGTAGCTTTGAGTAGAATATTAAGATAAGTCACCCAATTTAGAAACACACATCTTATATTACATATCTGGAGCAAATCATTTACAGAAAATTCACTTCTCTTATCCAAAACATAGAACAAATTTAAAGTGTAGAAGAGTGAATTTGGAGCATAAACAAAGACAATGTAGCTCGTTTAAGGGCGAACAAAGAGAATCCAACTATGACGATTTTGAGTCTTTTAGTCCTATCAGAGATTTTGCATCAAACTGGAGACGAAGATCCAACATCGTGTTCGATCTCAGACGTTGATTCATCCTCTAATTCCTCAAGATTAGGTATCCCAACGGCGCCATGACCACGGCCAAAGGACTTAATATGATCTTTGAGAGACCTCTTATGCTTAAAATCAGAGCCACAAATGCAATACCAAATCTTGCCACAATTCTTCTCATGGGTTCTCCAATCACCTTTCACAGCAAATGGTTTCCCACATTTCCTACACATAAATGGCTTGACACCATGTTTCCTCTTGTAATGTGTTTGAAGGGTTCTAAAATCTTTTAATGGCCTTGCTCTTGGGTGATCAATGTTGTGCTTGCAATCAGGTGCACAGCAGTAACAAGGCAGCCTTAGCATTGCACTTGGTTGTGTCCCTCTTAAGGATTCTGGTCCTTTTCTGTACTGGGATCCATGTCCCCACATATGCATCTAACATGATCAGGAAAAATAAACTATAATCAGAGACGGATAAACTGGTATATATGAATTTATGTTGTATATATCGACAATAAATATACTATAATATGTTTGTAGTATTGTTTTTATGAGGTTATCGATTAATGTTTACCTGAATTACATTACAAATCATTTGATTATGTAAATAATTTTATACCATTAGTGTATAGAAATTAAACTCAACAACAGCAAATGAATTGCAATGTATATATTGGAGAACTTTTAGCAATTATGAAGAACATTTCATACATTTGTCTCGAAGAGCCAAAAAGAAGAAATTATGACTGTATAAATCATATATCTATTGTTTCCTTTGTCCCAATTTATGTGGTGAACCTCAAATTTCGAGAGTCAAACTTCTTAATATGGATGGTGAATTTGGACATAGAATCATTACGTTTTTTTTAAAATATAATTTATATATTTGAAAACTACGTAGAAAGTATTATAAGTCACAATAATTAATGGAGTAATTCAAAATATCTAAAAGGCATATAAAAATCGTGATGAAATAAAAACTCGTTTGACTCTCAAAATGCGAACTCCGCCACATATATTGAGACGGAGGGAGTAGAATATCTATTTGAGAGTTTTTAGACAAACAGTCGGCATTTACATAAAAGTAATAGAGTGTTGAATAACATTCAGAGAGGCAAAGTAGGATTAATTCCACTAAGAATATCAAAGGATATGCATAGAGTAAGACGATGATCAAATCTGCAAGTAAACCATGGCTTGATTATGGTGCTTTTGGAACACTTGGCTGAGTAAAGCTAAGGAGTAAAAAATCATATTTGCTAAAACTTGAAGGGCAAATAGGACAAAGAAAGTTACTGAACAACAGTTATCTTCAAGTTGGGGCATGACAAATAGTTAAAAAGGGATTCATTCAATGGTATATGTGGTAACATTTGAGAAAGCAACTTGACCAACAGTCATCTTCTGCAAGAAATAGTGTGTTTTCAGAGGTAGCATTAATGCAGAGAAATGAATGATGTTTTACTGAATTTGAAGGGATGAAAATCAACTGTCCGGATTCTCCTGAGGAACTAGTGATGAAAGAGTATACTGGAAATATTGTCAGTTTTTACACTGCAAAATTTGTCAGTTCACGTTTGACCACATTCACCTGGTTGCAGAAATTTAGCACTAAATAGTTTGAATATAGTACCCCTCCCCAAACACGAAACAGAAAAGAAAAAGGAGAAGGAGAAAAAGATTTTAGTAGAAAAATTGCTGTAAAAACATTACTAAAATGTAAGCAAATCCGGCGAAAACCCTAGATTCATAGGGTTAAAAAAACTATAATTATATTGATTAATAGTCATAAAAAATATACATTGAAGAACACTAGATTCATAGTGGCCAGGTGGACCGTTTTGAAGACAGAGGACCTTAAAGAAACCCAGAAAGAAAAAGAATCTATGTTGAAGCTAAATAAATGAAGAATTAAGCTTCTGAACTCTTCAATATAAGCATTTTACGACACAATTGTAAAGAAACAAAAGAACACAAAATTGCAGACCTCAACTTGTAATTCATTCATATAAACTGAATTACCAAAAAAAAAAAAAAAAATAGATAAACTTGATGGAGAAAACAAAGATTGGATAGGGTATGTACTGACATAAGCGGATATGTCGATTGAGTTGATCTGAACCCAATATTTTGGATATATAACATATAAATACACATTTTAAAAAATCATTAAAATTTCAACAAACATTAAATTCTAAACACATAATTTATAAAATATAATAAGTTTAACATTAAAAAAATATAAAAGTTAACCCATCAATTTAAATTCTGAATCCACTTCATACCTGAAGATTGTTGTATCTGTTAAAAGTCTTGTAGCAAAGATGGCATGAGAACTGTGTTGGACCAATGAGAATCTGAGAAGGGGTAGGGATCCAATACTGACCCTTATTTAGTCTGCTCAAAGGGACATCAAATTCTTTATTTCCACCAACATTTTCATCTATCACTTGACCTTCAGATGAAAATGAAACCCTTGATGAAGTCAAATCAGAACTAGGGCTAATTGGGAGCCCTATATGTAAGGATACACTCACATTTTCATTACTATTATCTTCCTCAGCTGCACTACTAGTAGTACTCTCATAAGAATACTTAGTAGTATTAGTCTTGTCCAATTTATCAACATTTTTTAGAAGGGGAAGAGCTTCCTTTAATGGTGGTGAAGGTGGAGGAGCAAGAGAAACTTCTTCTTGGAAATTGTTGTTGTTTGAATTATTGTAGCAAAAGTTGGGAGAAGAAAGATACTGTTGATGGATAGGAAGGAAGTTGAACCATCCTGTGAAGAAATTGTAGTAGGGTTCTGTCATACTGAAAATAAGTTTCAGTTTCAATTTGTTAGAAAATTTTCTGGGAGTTCTATTGTTCAGATACTCTCAGTATTTTTGTCTAACAGCTAGCTTTAGGGTTTATATATACATAAAGAGTCTATAGATATGATGGGGAAATGGATGGGTGAAGGGGAAGAAGAAAAAAAGGGGTTAAAGGATATTGGAAGGAGGTTCACTAGCTACTTCATGTGACAGTGAAATGAAAGGAACTAGTAATACAGTGCTTCTTTATTTCATTTTAAATGATATTTCCTCCCTTCCAATTCATGTAAACTTATTTAACCGGGCCCGGACTTCAAAAAAATAAAAACTTTTAAAATTTACGGTTTTAAACCAGCATATATAATTCTTTTGAAACTTGTGGTGTTAAATATGTGAGAGTGTTTGTGTAACTATAAAAGCTTCTTATTAAGGGTAGAATATGAAGCTTAAATTAAAATCTTTCCTTATTTAGAAAGAGGTCATTCCAAACTTATTTTTACACATGGAAGATTTACTTTTACACGTAAGAAATTTGTCTTTTACATATAAGAGATCTAAAAAGGTCATTTTCTTAAATTCAAAATTGTAAAGGAATATAATATACAAATAGCATCTTCTTAGAACGAACTAAAAAGAAAATAAATTAACACAAAACTGAAACAGATGGAATATTTAGTCTGCCTCGAAAAGAATGTTATTTTTGTATATATAAGTTATTTTATTTTTCATTTGTGGGATTATAGTGGGTGAATTGTTGTAGTTCATTACTAGAAATGCGGCAAAAATCGACCAAGAAACTGACCAACTTTGGTCTGTAAAAAAACCGGCCAAAAATCGACCAAAGTTGGTCGGTTTTTCAAAATATTTTAATTTTTAATTTATTTTTTTACGAAACCGACCAACTTTGGTCGGTTTTTCTTTGGCTCAAAAATGCGGGAAACTATTTTTGAGTCCCGCGAAATTTATTTTTCAAGAAAACGACCAACTTTGGTCGGTTTTTGCAATTAAAATAAATAAAAATTAATATTAAAAAAACCGACCAAATTTTATTTTTTAATAAAACCGACCAACTTTGGTCGGTTATTTTCGTGCGAAAATACAATTGAAGAGTATAAATAAAAAAAAAAGACAATCTTAAAACAAAATGCACCAATGGTCTAGTGGTAGAATAGTATCCTGCTACAATACACGCCCCAGTTCGATTCCCAGACGGTGAATCTTTTGATTACATAATTAAAATACCGACCAACTTTGGTCGGAAAAAACCGACCAACTTTGGTCGGTTTTTTTTTGCAATATTTTTTTTTTGAATTTAATTTACGACCAACGTTGGTCGGTAATTTCCGACCAACTTTGGTCGGTATACTAAAGCGACCACCAAAATACCGTCCAAGCGTATTTGGTCGCATTTTGGTCGGTAATTGGCCATAACCGACCAAAGTTGGTCGGTTTTTTTGGTCGCTAATTACCGAATTTATAGTAGTGTAAGACAAAATAATAAACACTTGTGTTCTTGTTAGTTTAGCTACTTAGTTGTTTAAATTCTGCAATTTTAGCTTAGTCACAATCATCAATCTTTATCGGTTCGCAAAGCATACGTAAGTATACAAGTCTCTGTGAGTTGGACATCTGATTTTTAAATTAATTTACGATTCTTAGACTTTGTATTACGTATGCTTTGCGAACCAACAAAATGCATCATATAAAATGAGAAAGATGGAGTAATTTGGATTTGTGAAAATATGGAAGGATGAATACTGGGTAAAAATTGCACGGGGCGCCCTATTTGGTCGCCCCCATTTAACCTATACCCATTTTTTTTAAAGTTTTAACTTGTACCCACTTTTTAAACAACTTCAGCCCCCTTTCTCCTCCTTTGTTTTCTTCTTCTTTCTGTTGCTGCTATGAAACTTCAGTTCATGGGATGATTGCCATAAGTATGTTTATCAGATTATTTAAAAATAAATTATAAATAATTACGTAAGTTAGTAGACAATAATTTGTGAATATTTCAACGTACGGGAAGTTTAAGGTCACACTTAATGATTCTTTTCATGATAATTTTGTTCTTTTCACGTTTATTTGTTTCCAAATTTTTATGATTTAGATACTGTTGGTAATCTGATTATTTTATAGTAGTCTGATAATAACAAAACTAATGAATCCAGGACAAAAAAACTTCAGCTTATTTGGTGCTGAAGTTTTTACAAATGAACTAAATAACTTCAGCATCTTCTGCTGAAGTTTTTGAACAAGCTTTATGACAAAACTAATGAATCCAGGACAAAAAAAACTTCAGCTTATTTAGTGCTGAAGTTTTTACAAATGAACTAAATAACTTCAGCATCTTCTGATGAAGTTTTTGAAAAAACTTATCCAGGACAAAAAAACTTCAGCTTATTTAGTGTTGTAGTTTTTATAAATGAACTAAATAACTTCAGCATCGTCTGCTGAAGTTTTTGAAAAAGCTTAATGACAAAACTAATGAATCCAGGACAAAAAAACTTCAGCTTATTTAGTGCAATTACAAACAAAAACTTCAGCAAATAGAGAACAAAACTTNACCGACCAACTTTGGTCGGGTTTTTCTTTGGCTCAAAAATGCGGGAAACTATTTTTGAGTCCCGCGAAATTTAGTTTTTCAAGAAAACGACCAACTTTGGTCGGTTTTTGCAATTAAAAAAAATAAAAATTAATATTAAAAAAACCGACCAAATTTGGTCGGTAAATTCGGCCGGTCATTTTAAAAAACCGACCAACTTTGATCAGTAAATTTAATTTTTAAGAAAACCGACCAAATTTGGTCGGTTATTTTCGTGCGAAAATATAATTAAAGAGTATAAATAAAAAAAAATACAATCTTAAAAAAATGCACCAATAGTCTAGTGGTAGAATAGTATCCTGCCACAGCACACACCCCGGTTCGATTCCTAGACGGTGAATCTTTTGATTACATAATTTAAATACCAACCAACTTTGGTCGGTTTTTTTTTTGCAATATTTTTTTTTTTTGAATTTAATTTACCGACCAACGTTGGTCGGTCATTTCCGACCAACTTTGGTCGGTATATTAAAACGACCATCAAAATACCGTCCAAGCGTATTTGGTCGCATTTTGATCAGTAATTAGCCATAACCGACCAAAGTTGGTCGATTTTTTTGGTCGGTATTTACCGGATTTCTAGTAGTGGTTGTTGTTATTTTATTTTAATATTAATGATTTAAATTACAATCATATAAATGTCTTAATATATTCGAGATCACAAGTTTTAAGAGTATTTTTGTTATATATGCTTACAAATTTTCTTTCTTTTAAAATTTCGTGACTAATAAAACATCATTGTATAAATGGAATAGAGTAACATTTTGTTATAGCAAGTGTGTGGATAGTGAAGGAAAATTTTAGCAGCTTTAGGATTAAAGGCAGCGAACCAAATGTAGGTGAGGGGATAATAAAGGAAGTAAAAGCCAAAGGACAAAGTCAGAGACTACACATAGCAGGTTGCCTCCCTCAAGAATCATTGTGAAAATTCTTGCAATGTTTATGTTGTTTTAGTGGTAGAATAAATCTACTCTCACTTCTCCTTTCTTTTATTAGCCTTTAAGCATTTTCAACAATCTCGAGCTTTTGCCTTGGACAATGTGTTTACTGTTTTTTACGTGTGCGCCCAGGCACATTTAATTTGCGACTTTTATATTCTTCTCACCAGTCTCCTTTCCTCCTTTAAGAAAATTACCTTCTCCGCTACAAATTAAATACTCTAGTACTAATGGGTCGTTTGGTAGAGTGTATAAGAATAATGCGGAGTAAGGTGTATTAGTAATACAGATATTAGTAATGTATGGGTCAGTAATGCAAGCATTAGTTATGCAAATATTATTTCTTATCTACTGTTAAGTGTGTTATATTAAAAATTATAATGCATTTCATAATTTTTGAGAAAAATAATTGTTTATAAAAATGCCCTCCGTATTCTCTAGCTTTAAGGGTCTTTAAGGATAATTTTATCTTTAACCATACTAATGCATGCATTAATAGCCTTGGTATTACTAATGTCATGGTTTTCTGTGCATTATACATAGGATAATACCAAATGATGTATAACTGTATCAGTTATACACACTAATACTTGTATTAGTTATACACCGGTGAAAAAAATTGTACCAAACAAAGTATTAGTAATACACAAAACTAATGCTTGTATTATTTTTTCTAATACCTCCAACCAAACGACCCCTAACTTGATCTGTTTGCTAAAAAGAATTATTGAATAAGAGCAGTAAGAAAATTTAGAAGGTGCGTGACTTGTTTCTTGAGCTCGTAACGAAGAAAAGTTTAATTCAGTTGAATTTTACTCTTAAAAAAGTACAATTAATAGTAGTAAAAGTTACGGCCTATCACTTGTTAAGTAAATCCCTTTGAATAGTAAATAGATAGAGTAAATTTTATGGGTGCTCATTAAAATTTGTGTTTATTATTCTAAAGTTATTTTTCTTTTTTTTTTACGTAAAAGTTATTCAACTTTGTGTTCATTATCCAAAAGTTTTTTTTTTTTGTTACACAAAAATTGTTACGATGTTCTAGTTATCACAATAGTCACTTTGACCAAATTTTATAAAACTT
Source organism: Nicotiana attenuata (assembly GCF_001879085.1). Lineage (NCBI taxonomy): Eukaryota > Viridiplantae > Streptophyta > Magnoliopsida > Solanales > Solanaceae > Nicotiana > Nicotiana attenuata. The sequence goes on along the minus strand of NW_017670912.1, from coordinate 39,671 downwards.
TCACCTGAAAAGTCTATTATGCAATTGACATTATAAATTCCCACATTTATGTAATACCTTCTATATTATATTTTGTATAATATATTTTTAATTAAGTATTTTATTTATAATTAAAATAACTTAATATTATTTGATTTATTATTTTTATAATATATTCACTATTTAATTTTCCCTTAATATTAATTTTCAAGATATAGAGATAGCATTATTAAATTTATTGGTAACATTACTGTAAATAAATCTCAAGCCAACATTCTTAACCTTACCTAATAAAATATTTTTAACGAAAATTATAAAATTAAATCTCATAGATTTATCGGTCAAGATATATTCATTAATCAAATAAATAAAATACCCACATTTAGCACACTGACGCATCAAACTAACACTTTCAAAAAAAAATATTAGCAGATAAAAGCTTTAAATTAAAAGAATTAATAATAAACACAAATTTCTTTGAATTTTTTTGAAAGTTTTACTAACTAAAGGAAACTATCATTTGTTAACTAAATCTGTTTTTATTATTTCAAATAACTATTAAAAACTAAATATGTTTTGTCATTTTTATGTTTCAATATATGTTCATGTTTGAATATGATTAAATAAATTGAGTGCCATGACAAAATTAATTGTACGGATGTATTATAAAATAATAAATAAAATACTAATTATTTTAACTATGAGTAAAATACTTAGGTAAAAATATATTATATAGTATATAATACATAAGGTATTACATAAAGGGAGGATTTATAATGCCAAGGGTATAATGGACTTTTCAATTGAAAGTTTTGTAAAATCTGGTCAAAGTGACTATTGTGATAACTAGAGCATAATAAAATAATTTTGTGTGATATAAGAGAGAAAAATGACTTTTGGGTAATGAACACAAGGTTGAATAATTTGTACGTAGCCAATAAAAAAAAAAGTAACTTTAGAATAAAAGACACAAAGCTAAATGACCACCCATAAAATTTACCCTAAATAGATACCATCATTTTTGAGTAAGTATAGTTTCTCCTTCTTTCAAAATTTTCAATCTAAACTGGAGAGAAGAAGTATAACAGTAGTATTTGACATCCTTTGGCATTCAAAGAACATTAACAATAAACCAGTATAATTTTACAAGTGGGGTATGGAAAGGATAATTAATGATGGAGCTACTCATATAGAAGGAGTGTCAATTGACAATCCTTCACTTACACTATATGTTGACCCCCTTAACTTATTCGTGTGTTTACTTTTTTGTTTTGTTTTGATACCTCTTAATAAAAAATCTTACTCCGCCACTGAGAGTAGTGTATGGATCGAAATCTGACCACGCGTGGATCAACATTAAAAGAAATGGAGACGGGTAGACTGAGCCATGATCGTATTCATAAGACGTCATAACAACGAGTATCTCGGCCACTGCCGGAATCGGACTATCAGAAAGCTTGTACGGCGAGGCATATGTCGTGACATTTAAGGGGAACGACCCAACGCACAATGAACAGACTAAGGCCCTTTGACTAAGAACCATTGGATAAAAGGGAATAATTACTATATAAATAGGGGGAAGATAACAAGAAAAAAGGGCTCTCTCCTATAGAAGAGAGAGGCAGAAGAACCGGAGAATGCTACAGGAAAAAAACACGAGAAATTGCAGATCTAGGCAATAAATCTTTGTAATCATCTTTCTTGAGTCAATAAAGACAGATCTCACAATTATTAATGGCATTTCCCCTGTTCCTCCTTTATTTTTACATTACGGGACAATACATCATGAATGTAAGCATATTATTTATATTTGATATCTTTTATAAGTCTTGAAAGTTCATGAGCTTCACTATATCTTATTCTCCCATTCAATGCGCTTTGATGTTTGATCTAAAGTTAATTATTCTTGGCCAGGATTTATCCTCTATTTTCTTACTAATTAGTTTAACGAAAAGATTAGCACTTTTTGGGTATAACAAGTAGTATGTACGATACTTTACCCCTCCCTGCCTTGTGAAAATTTAGTAGAAATCTCTGAGGAGAAGAGGGTCAAGATCATGCATAAATGATATGATATCGATAGCTTCCAGAAAATATAAGTTCAAGATTATAATAAAGGGGGAAGTGAAGTAATTCTTGAGCGGCATTTATTGTGGCTTAGTCTTACAAATCCAGATAGATTCAAATAGTTTAGTCACATTGCTTACAAATCGAAACAATTCAATATCCTCGTAGTTTAAGAAATTTGTGTGACATTAATTTATTGAAGAAAGGTAATTTCCTCGCACTTTAAATATTTCGATAGCGTTGAGCTAATTACTTTGGAAAAACAAGCAGCTAATTTTTCTTGTTCCGTTGTTTTTGTTAATAACAAATAAGTTACTCCCTCTATTCAATTTTACTTGTCCATTATACTAAAAATATATTCTCACTTTTACTTGTCCATTTTAGCAAATCAAGAGAAATACAATCTTTTTTTCTGTTTTACCCTTATCATTAATTACTTATTCCCCAAATTATTTTTCAAGACTTTTTGAAATGCTATTATTACTATGGTTAAACTTATTGTTTATCCTAAAATTGAGTAACAATTAAACTTGTAATGTGGTTTTAAGGATACGTGAATTCACGCAATACCATTTGATTAACTTAAAGATAAGTGATAGGAATTGACAAGAATGTAAAACAAACCAATGCGAGGACGGTATCCTCGAGCTAATGTAGCCTCGAGCTTAGTAAAATAAGAACAATTAAAGAGCAGCAAGATGATAAACAAAAGAACGTGAGTTAAAGAGAGAATATTATATTGCTTTGATCTGTATGAATGTAAGGTATCTACAAATGATGGGGACTCTCCTTTATATACTAGAGGAATCCTAATTATGGTACAATTCTAATTACGAAAGTAAATCTCATGATTGGTACAAATAACCGCCCTTGATATGATCTGTTCCTAGATTTTCGCCGTGATCTTCGACCGGTTACGGATACATCGCCTTTCCTTATCGCACTTCACTCGAAGTCGGTCATACTCAATCTCGATTGCTGCTGGCCTCAGTCTCGACGGACACCTCGATTCTTGAACTCGACACTTCGTCTTCGTGCTATAGACCGATCCATTACGAGGCTGACCCTCGATATGATCTCCTAGTCTTGATTAAATAGCAAAATAGGGCAAATCCGATTTTAACCGTATACAGATAGTCCTCTCGTTTCTTGGAGTGTAACGAGAAGAAACGAACTAAGCCTTCGATGTTATACCTTGACCAGTTCTGATGTCACTCTTGTGACGTAAGCGACAGAAACGACTGAAGCGTCGCGTCGGTACGGTTCCCAAGGTCATGTGTTAGCGCCGATTGATGGTCGGCCACTAGTGCCTTTGAAGCATCATGGCAAACATTATAAATAGACCATCTCCACAATTTTGTTAAACTTTACTTCCAAAATCTCTTCTAATCTTCAAAGCACTTCTTCTCCCTTCAAGTTTTTCAATTCTTCATATCCCGTTTGCCACCTTATCATCAAACAACAAGTTTTATCTTCCTCTTTCTCTGAACTCATATAACAATGGTGAAAACATCAAAAATCGTTCCTCAAAAGGAAAAAGCCTATTCTTCGCGGCCGACTGGTGATAAAATGCCGGTGGAGCCACGCATCGAAGAGTGTGTTCCTGGGTCGTGCGATCGTACCTCCTATTTTAAAGTTGAGAAACCCTCGTCGGTCCTTGGCCGATGTGAGCCAATGTCGAGATACATATGCTCGATAACCGAGGGCGATCTTAAGTAGGTGGAAAAAAAATTGCCATTGGAAAAATAAAAAGGTGGTGATTCCTACCCCTGAGGAGGAAATTACCACTTATGTGAAAGGGTTTTTAAGTGTTTACACTTACCCTTTCACGCTGGGTCCCGTTGATCCCGTTATTATCGACTTCTGCCGCCAATACCACATAACCCTAGGCTAAATACACCGTTCTTTTCGGCGCATCGTTATTTTGCTCCACTTCTTCGCGAGCAAGGTCGAAGGAATGTCTTTCACCCTCGACCATCTCATTAGACTGTATAGCCCCGTCTCTATCGAGGCGGATTAATAAGGCTTCAGCGCCGGGCCACAAAGGTGCTGTTCTCGGGCATAGACGAGGATAAAGATCGATGATGGATGGGCCAGTTTGTCCGAGTGAGGCCTTCTGACATAATCCCGGCCAAGAAGATGCCATTCCCCGAAGAATGGAACATGAAGCGTAAGTACAAACCCACCAATAGATTCGGTTGATCGTTTTTCTTCCTTTCATCAACATTCTTTCTTATGGCACAATGGTCTCTTGGGTGCCCGGTGCAATTCCGAACCATGAGGGCTGGATTCAGAAACTGGCATCGACCTCTTCATACACCGAGCGCTCATGGCGTGATTTGGCAAGAGACCGATGGGAGGCCAAAAACCATGTAAGTTTCTTTTTATGTGTCTGACGTTCATCTCTGAAATGTCTCTTTTTTATTTCTACCTGGTTTCCTTTCATACAGGTCTCGGGGAAAATGCTATCATGAGGCCACCCCCGCCCGGGGAAGAGGAGGAGGCCCCAAAATCGGCCAAGGATAAGAAGAGAAAGAGGGTTTCGCCCTCCGATACTCCGAAGCCTATGAAAAGCACGGCTCGTAGGTTGAAGAAAGATACCGTCACCCTGCCTGCGAATGTACTTCAGAAGCTACGAGATGAGGAAGAGGAGAAAGAAGATGCTGAATACGAGCTGGTGGCTCGAAAGAGGAGCGCCGAGGTCCCAAAGGCTGTTGAGACGGTGACGGTCGAAGAAGTTCAGCTTCGGGCTGAAGGGATTTTGGAAGGTGGCCCAAGAAAAGTCCCCGAGTCATCAGAGGCCAAGTCATCGGAGGCCGAAGATGTCTCCCGCCGTGATGGGCGATCAATGGACGTACCTAAAGGGGCCAGTTCCGAGGCCCTTCAAAACGAAGAGAACGCGCCAAGTAATCTGCTTGGGGCAATAAATGTTGATAATTCACCGTCTCTCCCTTCATTTTCCAAGGGACAAATTCATGAAGCCCGGGCCATGGGGACCCTAGATTTGGGAACGACCCACAAAGGGAAGACCTTTTTTGTGGCTACTTCACGGGGGTCGAAGAGACATCCGATCTGGGTGTTACATTGAGTATCTTCGATGAAGCCCATCGACTTCTGAGTTAGGTAAGCCTTATCTCCCTTCGGCAATATAATATTTTTTTCTTTATTTCTTCTTGTCTGACTTACTTTCTTTCTCTATAGGCTTTGACGCTTTATTGGGAAGCGTTTTCTAAATCCCGGGAAGAGTTGGACCGGTGTGAGGCCGACCTCAAAAAGCTTACGGAGGAGAGGGATGCCCTAAAACTCCTTATTGAGCAAAAGGAAGAGGAGGTCAAGGGCCTTAGAGTTGAATTGGCAACAGCTCATAAACGGCAAACCGACCTGATTGAGCAGGTAATTAATTTCAGAACCTCTTTTTATTAACCCGAAGTTGACGACTAACACTTCAATCTTGCAGGTCCAGCAGATATCCGAAAAGATCGAGCAACTTTACAAGTAGGCCAAGATGAAGGAGGCAGAGACCTTGGGGTAGAAATAAAACATGGACCGCCTTGCCTTAGAGAAAGACATTGCTCGGGCCCAGCTATCTTCGGTCGAATGTCAACTCCAAAGCATGAAGGAGGAGTGCTTGGCCCGAGCCAAGAAAATCGAGGAGCTCGAGGCTTGGTTGGCTACTGAGCTTGCGAAGGCCGCATCTGAAGCAGAAAGAATAAAGGCCGACGTGGAGGCGGTCTTGGCCGTCTATCGAGTTGATGTTGAAGCCGCTCATGCTCGAGTAAAGGAAATTTCTAATGTTGCTCAAGTTTGATCATTCTGCGTTGCCGAGCATGCCAAGTCCTAGTCTCGGAGAGAGACTCTCGAAGAAATTCATGCTCGTGGTTTTGACCTCACTGCCGATATCAAGAATGCGAAAGTGCTCGAGGCCAAAGCCAAAGCTTTGCTCTCTAATGATGATGACTCCGGGAGCGCAAATGGATCCTTGAGCGGAGAAGATGAAGGTGAAGCTCCCGGGGAAGATTAGGCACTTCAGATTTTTTTTTTTCTTTTTTCAATTTTTGTGTAAGACCCTGAGTGGTCTTTGTAAATACTTTTGCATATATGAAAGATCCTTTTTCATTCCGATTTTCCTCTGATTTCTGTTTCATGGAAATTCTGTTTCAGTTGACGTGATGCTACCGAACTTCGCTCGTTCAAAGCCTGAGTAAGGCTTGGACAACCCAATCATCAGTAACCGAGGATAGGTCCATGCGTTCCATCTGAAATCAAGATACGAATCCCTTAGAATTTCATTGCCCTTTCGTCTCACTTTGAAGAGGTCCGACTTCCTGGTTGTGACCTTTATTGCTCCGGCGTGTGCCTTTGCGAACGAATCGGCGAGCATGGCGAAAAAATCGATGGAATTGGGCGGCAAATTGTGGAACCATATCATTTCCCCCTTCGATAAAGTTCCTCCAAAATTTTTTTGCAAAACGGATTCAATCTCATCATCTTCTAAGTCATTTCCCTTTATTCCGCATGTGTACGAAGTGATGTGTTCATTAGGATCGGTGGTCCCGTTGTACTTGGAGATGTCCGGCATAAGGAACTTCTTAGGAACGGGCTTCGAAACCGCACTTTGAGGAAAAGGCTTCTGCACGAACTTCTTCGAATCCAAACCTTTTAGGATCGGGGGTGCCTCCATTATTTGGTCAACTCATGAGTTGTACGTTTCTACCTTTATGTCATTAGCCTTGATTTTATTTTCACCTGATTCTACCGTTTAGTGAGCTTCTCGAGCATCTTCATGATAATAGGGTCAGTCTCCGATCTATTATCGTTCAATTTCTCCTGTACAGGTTCGACCCTATGAATAACTTCCTGTGATGTATTGAGTACAATTCTGCTCAGTGCCCGATTCTGGAGTTGCGCTATTGCAGCCTGCTGAGTTTGTGACATTTCAAATATCATTCGAAGGATAATCCCGCCTTCTTCACCGCTCAGTGCATTCTTGTCACGACCCCAGTTCGCCCTCCGTGAACTATTGTGACGGCACCTAGTCTCTACGACTAGGTAAGCCTAACAAATGCGGAAAACAACTAATCTTGCGAAATAAATAATCAAAAGCCGAAATAACTGAAAGAAATAATATTTAAATGCCGCTCGGCATATACACACAACTTCTCAAAAATCTGATACACTATCTCAAAACCCGGAAACTCACGGATCCACATACTGAGAAAAACACTACATAGCTCTAATCTCCGGAATGTCTAACAAGAACATAAAGTACAGAAGGGCTAAATACTAGATGCAGGAATAGAAAGAGACTCCTCAGTCTGCGGACGCGGCAGATATACCTCGAAGTCCCGTAGAATCGCCTCGCCTCAAGAATGGTAAGACTGATTAGAGGTACCTGGATCTACACATGAAAAACATGCGCAGGAAGGGCATGAGTACACCACAGCGGTACTCAGTAAGTGTCAAGCCTAACCTCGGTTGGGTAGTGACGAGGAAGGTCAGGGCCCTACTAAGGTTAAATAAGATATAAGGTTTAACAGTGTGAAATAAAGAATGTAAATAAGTAGCACAAGATATGAAGGACAACAACAACTATCACAGAGGCAAGTAAAACACAGTAAGAGAATACAACTCAGCTTCAAGATAACAACCGGGAATCTCCCAGGATACCGTCCTGTAGTCCCCAAATATAAATATCATATCCAGTGGATCTCCCGGATGCAGTCCCGCAGTCTAACTCATAAATGTGCAGGGGGATCTCCCGGAATGCAATTCCGTAGTCCCAAAGTAAACATAAAGGGGAGCTCCCGGGATACCGTCCCGTAGTCCCAAAATAAATACGAAGCAACAACAAGAATTCAGTCCAACCAATTGCATATCAAAGTGAAGCAGGAAATCCTAACCTAGCATGGTTCATGTAATACAAATAAGGCAGTGAAGGCAAATAGAGAAATTTAGTCAAGTAGACAAGCTTCTCTAGGCTACAGCAGGTTTAGTTTCCAAACAGTGTAAGCAAGAAAAGAAAGAACACAATTCAAGACTATTTTTAATGAAAAACTGGATTTCTAACAATTAGCACAAGTACACGCTCGTCACCTCACGTACGAGGCATTTCAATTACCACAATATCAATCCTAAGGGGAAAAGGTCCCCCACACAAGGTTAGACAAGCCTCGAACAAGTGCAAGTCAACCCGAAACCACGCCTTTGCCACGAGTATCCGACTCCAAATGGCCCAAATCTATTCAATTCAATTGCATATTGTAAATAACACCTCAAGTAACTGATTCTATAATTAAATTCTAAGCTTAATACGCGAAATTAGGTAAAATGACCAAAATGCCCCTCAGTCCCACGTCTCGGAATCAGATAAAATTTACATTTTCAGAAACCTTATACTCTCGCGAGTCTAAACATAACAAGAACACTGAAATCGGAGTCCAAATGACCCCTCAAATCCTCATTTAAAGGCCTCTTAAACTCAAGCCCTAATTACTCATTTTTCCCAAATTTCTCATCACTAATTAGGTCTTTAATCACATAAAAATGAGTTATGAAGTCAAGGAAGTTACCTCCAAGTGATTCCCCTTTGTTTTCCTCAAAAATCTCTCTCAAAAGCTTCAAACCCGGATGAAAATGGTGAAAGAATGGCTCAATTTCGCAAAGGCAACTATTTATGTGTTCTGCCCAGCGATTCCCGCATTTGCGGCCCTAGGACCGCATCTGCGGTCCCGCTTCTGCGGAAACTACGTCGCATCTGCGACTTTCATTTAAATGCCAGATTCCGCATCTGCGGAACTCTAAACGCAGGAGCGGTTGCGCTTCTGCGAACAACTCACCGCATCTGCGGTTCCTGAGGAAATTCCCAAGTTTCGCTTCTGCGGCGCCGCATCTGCGGTCCCCCTACCGCAGATGCGAAAATACCAGAAGCAGCAAAAATACAACAGCTGCAACATCTTCTAAATTTCTCGCCAACCATCCGAAATCATCCCGAGGCCCCCGGGACCTCAACCAAAGGCACCAACAGGTCTAATAGCCTGTTTGGCCAAGCTTCTTTTTGGCTAAAAGTACTATTTTTGGCCAAAAGCACTTTTGGCCAAAAATTGAGGTGTTTGGCCAAGCTTTTGGAAGGAAAAAAAGTGCTTTTGAGGAGAAGAAGAAGCAGTTTCGGAGAAGTAGAAAAAAGTAGCTTCTCTCCAAAAGCACTTTTTTGAGAAGCACTTTTGAGAAAAATACACATAGAAGTAGTTTTTTTAAAGCTTGGCCAAACACTGATTGCTGCTCAGAAGTGTTTTTCAAACTAATTAGCCAAACACAAACTGCTTCTCACTAAACGTACTTTTGAGAAAAGCACTTTTGAAAAAAAGCACTTCTCAAAATAAGCTGATTTTTGCAGCTTGGCCAAACGGGCTATAATACCACTCCCCAAACTTGTACCAATCCTTAAAACACCTAAAACAACATCGAAACCTCAAATTAACCATGTATTCAAGCCTAAGAACTCCAAATTTCTCAAAATACGCTTTCGATCAAAAAGTCTATCAAATCTCATCCGAATGACCTGAAATTTTGCACGCACGTCCCAAATGACATAACGGAACTACTGCAACTCTCGAAATTCCATTCCGACCCTCGAATCAAAATCTCACTATCGAACCGGAAACTTCAAAATTCGTCCTTTTGGCATTTCAAGCCTAAATTAGCTACGGACCTCCAAAATACAATCCGACCACGCCCTTAAACCCAAAATCACCCAACGGAGCTAACGGGATCATCGGATTTCCATTCCGAGGCCGTCTTTACACTGTTCCGACTACGGTCAACTTTCCAACATTTAAGCTCTCATTTAGGGACTAAGTGTCCCAAAACTCTCCGAAACTTAAAATCGAACATCCCGACAAATCAAAATAGCAGAAATAGACTCGGGGAAAGCAGTTAATAGGGGATCGGGGCACAAATTCCAAAAATGACCGGCCGGGTCGTTACATGATCGGCTGCCCGTGTGTCAATGCGACGCTATTTCG
>NW_017670912.1:0-29584 GCF_001879085.1 Nicotiana attenuata | reverse complement strand
TACCACACTTAAAACGAACCTTTTCGAACGAAAAAGCCAACCTTTTNAAAAAAAAGGTCCACACTTTCCAAAAATAAGCTAGACTTTTTTAGCCAAGCCTTTAGGCCCCAAAAACGGGACCTACAAACTTTACCCCATACCCCCCCCAAAAACTTTCGTAACCCAAANCCCTTTTTAAAAAAACACCCTAAAAAACCAAACACTCAAAAACCCGTCAAAACTTAACCACTGTAATTCAAGACCTAAGAAACTCCAAATTTACTCAAAATACGCTTTCGATCAAAAAAGCTANNCTCATCCGAATGACCTGAAAACTTTTGCAACGCACGCCCCAAATGACATAACGGAACACTGCAACNCTCGAAATCCATTCCGACCTCGAATCAAAATCTCACTATCGAACCGGAAACTTCAAAAATTCGACCTTTTTGGCATTCAAGCCTAAATTAGCACGGACCTCCAAAATACAATCCGACCACGCCCTTAAACCCAAAATCACCCAACGGAGCTAACGGGATCATCGGATTTCCATTCCGAGGCCGTCTTTACACTGTTCCGACTACGGTCAACTTTCCAACATTTAAGCTCTCATTTAGGGACTAAGTGTCCCAAAACTCTCCGAAACTTAAAATCGAACATCCCGACAAATCAAAATAGCAGAAATAGACTCGGGGAAAGCAGTTAATAGGGGATCGGGGCACAAATTCCAAAAATGACCGGCCGGGTCGTTACATGATCGGCTGCCCGTGTGTCAATGCGGACGCTATTTTCAGGGTCGGCACCTAAATTTCCATGAATCGCAATACAAGAATTGACATCGATTTGATTTACGGCCTGTGGTCCATCGGGATTGATAGGAGGTACTCCATTTCCCGGGGCGACTATGTGCTCGTTCTCGCCATGAAGACCAAGGCCGGTGTCTGTGTGAGTGGGCACTGCTTGAGCGTTTGACATGTTGATTCCTGAAATCAAAGACACTTACAAGAACAAGTGTAAAAGCAGTGTGTGTTATGAGGATTAATACTAGGCAATCACTATTATCCTTAGCCCCACGGTGGGAGCCAAACTGTTTACCCTAAAAATTGAGTACCATAAACTTGTAATGTGATTTTAAGGATACGTGATTTCACTCAATACCAATTGATTAACTTAAAAGATAAGTGATAGGAATTGACAAGAATGTAAAACAAACCAATGCGAGGACGGTATCCTCGAGCTGATGTAGCCTCAAGCTTAGTAAAATAAGAATAATTAAAGAGTAGCAAGTTGATAAACAAAAGAACATGAGTTAAAGAGAGAATATTATATTGCTTTGATCTGTATGAATGTAAGGTGTCTACAAATGATGGGGACTCCCCTTTATATACTAGAGGAATCCTAATTATGGTACAATTTTAATTACGGAAGTAAATCCCATGATTAGTACAAATAACCGCCCTTGATTTGATCTGTTCCGAGATTTCCGCCGTGATCTTCGACCGGTTACGGATATCTCGCCCTTCCGTTATCGCACTTCACTGGAAGTCGGTCATACTCAATCTCGATTGCTGCTGGCCTCGGTCTCAATGGACACCTCGATTCTTGAACTCGACACTTTGTCTTCGTGCTATAGCCCGATCCATTACGAGGCTGACCCTCGAAGTGATCTCCTAGTCTCGATCAAATAGCAAAATCGAGCAAACCCAATTTTAACCGTATACACTTATAAATACATACTTTATTTTATTTTATTTTATTTTTTGTCTTAAAGGAAATGTAAAGTCAAAAATGGACAACTAAAAATGAACTAAGGGAGTACAATATTGTCCAACTTCTCGAATACCAACAAGAAAATGTACTGTGAAAATTAAGAAGTTTCCAGGGTCGTCGTGGAGTGACACGTGGACTCAAAGCTATAACGTTGAAAATAATAGATGCAAAAAAAGCAAATCGAGCTTCTTCTTTTTTCATAAGAATTTCGTTGGTTGTATGATGTGATTTTAAACATAAACCATATATCCATCTCTGCTTTTTTATTGGCGAATTACTCATCTAGAAGATAACACCGTGGTGACGCGTGGAGCTCTAATATAAACACATGAAAATGAAAGGCAAAGTGTAGATAGTAATAACTTCACAGAACTGTTTAGTGCTTACTCTGAAGCCAGCAAGGAAAATGATAGCCATGATCAAAACACTATTCATTCCTACATCAACTACAGAAGATAGAGCATTGTGTGAGGAAAATGGGAAGAGGACAAAAAGGGATGAAACGGGGAAAACACCCACACACACACACACAAGGTACTTGAAGGGTGGTCTAAAGATGATTATCATGGTCTAACTAAAGATGATTATAGTGGTTACAAAAATTGTGTGACATTAATTTCTTAGATAATATATCTGCACCACGTAAATTGTCCAATAGCCTGTTTAGTCAAGCTCTTTTTAGCCAATTTTTAAAAAGTTAAGGTGTTTGGCTAAGCCATTAGAATGAAAAATGTGTTTATGAGTGGAAGGAGAAACAATTTTTAAGAAGCAAAAAAAAAAAAAAAAAAAAAACTTCTTCCTAAAAGTACTTTTTTAAAAAACACTTTAAAAATATATATTTAGAAGCACATTTTAAAAACTTAATTAAATACTAATTGTTGCTCAAAAGTACAAATCAAACTTATTTTAAAAAGCATTTTAATGCTGAATTCTTTCAAAAGATGGACTGGAGTAGTTGCGAGTGTGATGAATGTTATCTTTCAATTTTGTGTGGTCTATTATTATTATCTGTCAGTAGAAATGGAGAGAGCAAAAGGGAATAGGGACACAGACAATTTGGATCTTATATATATATGTTGATCAGGTCACATGCGAGATACTGTAGTGGAATTTCATTTATTTTTTTCAATATAACCAGTGAAGTTAAACTCCAGAGATATCCATACTTCTTTCTGACAGGAGTGATCTCTTACCAGTAGTTATTTAATTTGCTATGTTAGGACCATATATACAACACTAGATTCATGCCCTAATAAATAGTAGTTGACGCATTAAATCAAGTGAGATATTGTCCAACTGTAGCATTTGGAACAAATGACTTTATAAAATGTCCCAAAAGAACAAGTTCTTGCACGGACTTGTTACTTGTCGACATTAATAGGTCATTTGGTACACATAAAAGATTTAAAAAATAAAATATTGAAACTTGAAAATACCTCAAAATAAAGTTGTTACCATTTCAATTTGGGGTTGTTTGCTCCAATTTGTATACTAGTACTAGAAAAATCAAGGGATTAGGGATAGGATGGGATTACTTAGTAAAGAAATAATTACCTTTGAACCAAATAATAATAATAATAGTCTTTTCATCGACTTCTCTCACCCTTCTTTATTTTTTCAATTTATTACGTAGAAGGGGAGGGAAAAGGAAATAGGGTTATTACAAGGTGGGAGGATTGAGCTTTCGTTTTGTCTGACCAAAATATAAATTTTGGTTCAACTAATCAGATTTATGCAAATAAGGGTTAATCGAGGTATGGTTGGAAGGAGGCTCCGGGATTATTGCGATCCCAATGGATCGTAATTTTCTTGTGAACACCTAGGAGATAGTCCCCTCCCTCGGTCTTTTTTGTTCTGAAATTGAGGGTACGACCCCGAGACTATAAATGACAGCACCCTATCAAACAACATTGCTGGTCTCGCCCTTCGGGTAAGTATTTTGTTGTCCGTTCTTTTCTTTACGCTTTGACCTCTTTCATAGGCTCTAACTCCTTTCGTTCGTTTTGCAGACAGTTGTTCTGGAGATCGAGAGTGCTCGTCGGGTGCAAAAATGTAAATACGTTTATGTGACGTTGAAGGACAAGTATTTCAAATGTCTTGAGAAGTATCAGGATCTCCGGTGTCGGCTCCACGAAAGCGGTGATGTGCGAAAGATAAGGGAGGACTTGAAGGAAAGGGACGAGGAGCTGGTGCGGGTAGTGGGGAAGTGCAGCGTCCTGGAAGGGACGTTGAGGAGCAAAGAGAAAGAGCATGATATTAGCAGGGGGTAGAAACCCAGTGCAGTGATCCAAGCCCAAGTGGTCCTGTTGCAGGGCCTACTTGAGGAGTGTCAATGCAGGGTAGAGGCTCTTAGTGGTGAGCTCGCCGAGAAGATGGAGTAGCTAGAGAAGGCAGAGTCTGCTCGTTTAGAGGCTCAAAGGAGGGCGGAATCTCTTGAAGTGGTGAACCGAACTCTTTACTCTGAATGAGAAAATGATTTGTCGACGACGAAGATTAAAGAAGAGCGGCTTGACGAAAGGATTGGGGAGTTGGAAAAAGAGACCTTTGATCTCTATGATCGGGTTGCCATTGTGGAGGCTGAGAAGGCCAAATTACTTGTGCGGCCTTCTTCATCTCAGTCTTCTGGCTTCCCCAACATTCCTTGCGACTTATATGAAGAGTGGATTCATGTCGAGGCCCAACTAGACGTGCTGTGTGAGTTGCACATGGCGGGTTTTGTTCCTGCCGGCGGACTTTGAGGATGCTCGGCTAAAGGCCCGTAAGGCTCGGGTCGCTTATGGCTATGACCCGACTACGCCTCGTCCTGGTGAAGAAGGAGGGGATGATGAGGAAGCTATAGATCGCCTTGAGGACGACGCCTGGTATGATTCCATATACCCTCAGAGCGAGGACGGGGAAGACGTTGGAGGTCAGGCCGACGAGGGTGTCTTAGGTCATGATGGCGGTGTCTAGTAGTAGTTTTTTGTATTTTCTATCTTTTTTGTGTATTTTTGTTGGCGTCTTCATGAGCCTTTTGTAAGAAACTTTTGTTTATAAATATCGGAGTTGGTTTTGCTTTGATCTGCACCTTTTTTATTTGCAGTGGTTTGTTTCTGCACTTTTCATGTTTTGCTCCTTCGTACTTTTATTTTTATTCTTTTATACGTCAAAGCTTGTCGAAATGCAGCTGAGGGTCGATGGGTGATATTCGGACTTGGTCGAATTTTCTCCCTTTTTAACTTGCGGCCGAGGGCCAGTGGGTGTTCTTCGAACTTGGTCGAACTTGACCTTTTATTACGTCATGGTCGAGGGTCGATAAGTGTTGTTCGAACTGGGTCAAACTTAACCTTTTATTTAATTGCAACCGAGGCCAATAGGTGTTGTTCAAAATAGGTCGAACTTAACCTTTTATTAAATTACGGCCAAAGGCCGATAGGTGTTGTTTGAACTGGCTCGAACTTAACTTTTATTAAATTGCGGCCGAAGGCCGATATGTGTTGTTCGAACTGGGTAGAACTTAACATTTTATTAAATTGCGGTCGAGGGCAGATAGGTGTTTTTCGAACTAGGTCAAACTTAACCTTTTATTTAGATCGTGACCCGGGCTCGATAGGTGTTGCTCGAACAGGGTCGAACTTAACCTTTTATTTAGATCGCGGCAGGGGACCGATTGGTTTGTTCGAACTAGGTAGAACTTAACCTTATCATGAAAAGGTGTCTTGATAAACGTAAGTTTCTTATCACTTCGATGTTGTTGCTTTTGTTACATACTTGTAGAGAGTTATAGATTTTGGGTGTTGGCTGGCGTTCCAGTCCCACTCTACCTAGTCCCTTCTTTGTTTGACTTGGAGAGTATCGAGGAGTCGGATAATGAAAAAGTAAAAATAATCCCTCCCTCGCGTACTTCGATTCGAAGTGTTCCCTTTGCCACCTCGTTAATAACTTTCTTGAGAAAACCCTAATAGGACAAGACTCAAGTGAGGAAAAAGAGTAAGACTTGGGGGACACTCTTTCTCTTAGAAGTTGAAGTATTTGAGGTGGCTGATGTTCCAATTGTTTGGTAATTGCTTTCCTTCTATTATCTCTAATTGGAATGAACCCTTGTTTGCTTTGGCTGTGATTTTGTACAGACCATCCCAGTTTGTTCCCAGCTTGCCTTCCCGTGGGTCTTTGCTCGCTTGAGTTTTGGCTTTGAGCACGTACTCCCCAACTTTAAGCGGCCGGACCTTTGCTTTCTTATGGTAATAGTGTTCTGCTTGTTGCTTTTGGGCGACCATTCTTATGTATGCCATATCTCTTTGTTTATCGATTTCGTCGAGTTCCTACCTTCTACTCTCATCATTACTCGAACCGCTTTCGTGGGAGTACCTTAGGTTGGGTTCTTCGACTTTGACCGGTATTACTGCCTCAGTCCTATAGACCAAAGAGTTGGGTGTCTCTCCTCTGCTCATCTTCGGAGTTGTTCGGTACGCCCATAATACTTTTGGCAGTATTTTTGACCACAGTCCCTTGGCGTCTTCAAGGTTTTTCTTCATGATGTTTAGTATGGACTTGTTGGAGGACTCTGATTGTCCGTTACTCGCTAGATGATATGGGGTTGAAAGCATCCTCTTGATATGCCATTTCTCGAAGAGTTCGGCAGTTTTCTTTCCCGTGAACTGGAGTCCATTTTCATAGCTGATCTCCTTGGGTAGGCCTAATCGTCAGATGGTGTTTTTCCATATAAAGGTGATTACCTCTTGTTCCCGTATTTAGGCGAACGCTCCAGCTTCCACCCATTTAGAGAAATAGTTAGTTAAAATCAAAAGGATACGTACATTACCTCGGCTGCTGGGAGGGGGCCCAGGATGTCCATTTCCCATTTAATGAACGGCCACGGGGAGGTGACCGAGTGGAGGTGTTCGCCTGCTTGGTGAATCATTAGGGTGTACTTTTGGATTGTTCGCATTTTCTCACGAAGTCTAAGCCGTCATTTTTCATGGTGGGCCAATATTATCCCGCCCGTATGAGGCATCTGACGAGTGCTCGATTGCCGGAGTAAGCACCGCAATGGCCTTCACGGACTTCTTTGAGGACGCGCTGGGTCTGGTTTAGGCCCAAGCATTTCGCCAGAGGGTCGCCTTAAGTCCTCTTGTACAGGTTACTATGGATGAGACTGTATCTAGCTGCTTGCATTCTTAGTTTCTTGGATTCTTTTTTTGTTGTTTAGGAGTGTATCATCCTGCAAATAGGCGATAATACAATTGCGCCAATCCCAAGTTAAGCTTACGATTCTTACCTCGATTTGGTCTAGTGATGAGTTGAGGATGTGGACTATACTTTTATCTCCGGTCGCGATACTTTTGGTAGCTGCGACCAATATAGCGAGGCCATCTGCTTAAGCATTCCGCACACACGGTTTCCGGTCGAGCTGGCATTCATCGAACTCGGGCAACAGCTTATAGATCTCGGTCTGGTACTTTTGCAATCTTTGTTCTTTGATTTGGAATGTCAATGTAACTTGGTTAATCATGAGTTGGGAATCACAACAGAGTTTCAGCCATTTCGCCCCGTACTTGAGTGCTAGCCTCAACCCTGCAATTACGGCCTCATACTCGGCCTCGTTGTTAGTCATATCCGGGCACCTTATGGACTGGCGAATTACTTTGACTATAGGGATCTCGAGTACGAGTCCCAATCTGAATCCTGACGCATTGGATGCGCCATCAATGTATGGAACCTAGAGGTCCCGTGTTTGGAGGGAAGCTTGGATGGCATCCTTTTTGACTTCCGGCATTATCTTTGCACTGAAGTTTGCGACGAAGTAGGCGAGCACCTGTGACTTTATCGTCGTTCGCGGATGGTATGTGAAATCGTGCTCGCTTAGCTCGATGGCCCACTTAGCCAGCCTCCCGGATAGCTCGAGTTTATGCAAAATGATCCTCAGGGAAAAGGTTGAAACGGCCGAGATAGAGTAGTGTTGGAAATAGGGTATAAGCTTTCGAGAAGCTGCGACCAATACCAGAGCCAGTTTTTGGAGGTGCGGGTACCTTGTCTCGATGTCGACGAGTGTTTTGCTGATGTAATAGATGGTAGATTGTATACCTTTGTTTTCACAGACCAGGACTGCACTTAGCGCTACTTCGAAGACAACTAGATAGATGAGGAAACGTTCCTCAAATTCAGGCTTTGAAAGCAGAGGTGGCGATGATAGGTATGCCTTCAGTTTTCATAGAGCTTGGACGCACTCGAGAGTCCATTCGAGGTTGTTGTCCTTTTTGATAACACCAAAAAATTTATGACATCTATCAGATGACCGCGAGATGAATCTTGATAGGGCAACGATTCGACTAGTCAACCTTTTGCTTGCTTCTTGGTAGTCAAGAGTTACGATATTTGGTCTGGGTTGACCTCGATCCCCCGTTGTGACACAAAAAATCCTAAGACCTTTCCAGAGGCTACGCCAAATGCGCATTTCTCTGGATTTAGCTTCATTTTGTATCGTTTTAGTATGTCGAAAGCTTCCTTCAAATGATCGATATGATCCTATGCCTTTACGGACTTGACCAGCATGTCGTCTATATATACTTCCATGGTCTTGCCGAGCTGGTATTTGAACATCTTCGTGATCAATCTTTGATATGTGGCTCCTGCGTTCTTCAGCCCAAATGGCATGACCCTATGGCAGTATGTTGCTTGGTTAGTGATGAACGTGTTTTTCTCCCGGTCCTCTTCTTCCATAAGTATCTTATAACCTTAGTACGCATTCAAGAAACTTAGCAGCTCATGTCTGGCTATTGCATCGATGAGTTGGTTGATGTGTGATAACGAGAATTAGTCCTTCGGGCATGCTTTGTTTAAGTCCGTGAAATCCACGCACATCCGCCATTTCCCTTTTTCTTTTTGACCATCACTATGTTGGCGACACATTTTGGGTACTTTGATTCCCTAATTTCACCATTTTCTAATAGTTTCTCCACCTCATCGCTGAAGACATCGTTGATGGGGGGATTGAATTTACATCTGACCTGCCTTACTGGGGGTAAAATAGGTCGACGTATAATTTATGTGTGGCAATCTCCCTAGGGATGCCCGGCATATCTGCATGGCTGAAGGCAAATAAATCTACATTAGTTATTAAGAATTGACGGAATTTACCTGGCTCTCATAGTTTGCAGCCGATGTAGGCCTTTTTACTACAGTCATTGGGGTCTAATTGAACGGGGTCGAGGTCTTCAATGGTCGAGTCCGCAGACTCGACCATTTTGGGATCCATGATGACGTCCCTGGCCTTATCTTGTTTTGACCTCGGCCCTGTTGATTGCTATGCCTCTTTTTCTTTGTCTTTTTTCTATTGGGTTGTCGTGCTGTCTAAGGCAATGCGGTAGCACCCCCGGGATGTACGTTGTTCTCCGCGTATGCTGAATATTCCCCATGGTGTTGGGATTTTAAGTACTTGGTACAGGCTAGAGGAGATAGCTCTCATGGGTGTATCCACGGTCGTGCCACTACGGCATTGTACGCGGTGGTCTGGTCCATGATATGGAATATCGTCTCCAGTGTCACGCCGCCTTCCAAGACGGGGGGTGTAATTTCTCCTAATGTCCGCTCAACTGCATTATTTAAACCGGTTAGCGTGATGCAGCATGGCACTATTTTGTCCTCGAGTCTCATTTAGGCGAGTACTCGAGGATGGATAATGCACGCTCCACTTCCATCGTCCACCATGATGCATTTGATATCAGTATTTAAAATGCATAAAGTATTGACGAGGGCATCATTATTAGGGAAAGTCAAACCGTCGGCACTTGACTCATCGAAGATGATACTTTCTTCGAGTCCATTGTACCATTCGCGAGTGATTGATCGCTTGAGCTTGTGAGTGGTAGTGAATTTCACGCCATTGATAAAGGCGGCGGCGGCGCCGCTGATGATCATGCTGATAGTACGAGCTGGTGTTGGCGGCTTTGGCGGACCTTGGTGTCCACGTCCTCTATCGAAATTATTTCTCCCCTTGTCGCTTAGCATCTCTTTGAGGTATCCATCCGCAAAATGTTTACGACTTCTTGCCTGAGGGTGATGCAATCTTCTACTTTGTGTCCACGTTCCTGGTGGAACTCACAGAGGGCGTCGAATTTTTTGATGCACGGATTGGACCTCATCTTTGGCAGCCACTTTACCTTTGTTCCGAGTTTATCAAGAGCATATACTATTTATGTAGGTGGCACACAAAAATTGTGAGAAAATAATAAGGGGGCATACCTCTCTCGTTCCGGTCAGTCCCTGACCTCAGCCTGGATGGGCCATCTTCATAGCGGAGGGGAGGAGTGGTGGGCGCGCTCACATATGGCTGGTGTCGTTCCTTGTTGGGTCGCGAGACTGGGTGATCCCTCCTGATATTGTCTCTTCGTTCTTTTTTGGACTCGGCTTGTACTGAGATAAGCCGATGAGTTGGTCCGTTAAGATCGTCCTTGTCTGCTCGGACTTCGGCACAATAAGCATTATGGATTTCGTCCCAAGTGGTTGGGGGATATTTAATCAATTGTCTCAACAGTTTTCTAGTTGCTCTTGAACCATCTCTACTCAACTCATTCTGGAAAGTTGCGATCGTGATCCCCTCGGACACATTTGGCAGAGTCATCCTTACCTTGTTGAATCAGGCGAGGAAGTCCCTCAGTCCCTCTCCCTAGGATTGCTTGACAACTTATATGTCGTTTACTCTTGCTTCGACCTTCTAAGCTCCAACATGTGCAGTTACGAACTTATCGGGCATTTCCTCGAAAGTTTCTACGGAGCGGGGTGGTAGCTGTGAGTACCATGTTAATTCCCCTCCCATAAGGGTTTTGCCAAACTTCTTCAGCAAAATAGAGGACACTTGTTCCTTGGCGAGGTTATTGCCTTTCACGATGGTGACGTAATGGGTCACATGATCTTCAGGATCGGTCGTTCCATCGTATATCCTAAGGTAGGGCGGCATTTTGAAGCATGCGGGGCTGCTTCGTCATTGTACGTCTTCTCTACGAACCTGTCGGCGTCCCTTTTTGGCAAAGCTTAGGAGCGTCTGGTATCTTGTCGACTCGTTCTTGGTGTTATTTTATCTGGTCTCGGTATGCTTTTTTCATTCTCTATTTCCTCCATCCTCTTTATAACGGCAGTAAGGGCACTGTCACCTACACTATTAGTAATATAGTGAGTTATATCTGTTGTCGAAAGGTTTGGTCGGTTGCACTGTTCGGTTGCTCGTTGTATCGTGCAAGCTCCTGCGTTTTCTGTAGTCATGCCTGGAGCGGGCTTGTTGAGCACGCTCATTAGCGTATCTATCAGCCATGCTTCGAGGAGCTTTTTCACAGCTGGGGACGTCCCTTCTTCTGCGGACGTGGAGGCTCATTTTCCATTGAGTTTTTTTATGCTACAGTGGGGGAGGCGACCTCTCGCGCCAAGGGGAAGTCCTCTCCACTGTTTCACAACTCTCGTTGATAGCGTTCATGAGGTTGCTAGGAAAATCGCCTGTTACTTTTGTCCTTTCTCCTTGGTTAAATCTCTTGTAGGTTTTTGTACGTACAAAGAAAGAAGAAGATCTTGGGGTTTGTAAGGTTAGTGACTTGCCTTAGCTGTAGATCTAAAGGAAACCAAAAACAATTAACTAAGAAATCCCCACAAACTATGCTAAATTATTTGACAAAAAATATAGATCTTGGTTCAAGTAATCAGATTTATGCAAATAAGGGTTAATCTTGGTTAATAATAGTATCCTAAAGACAAAATTCTCAGTATTATGATAAATAGCACGTAGATCTATTCCAAAGGTTATGATGGTGCACAGTAATAACAATATTCAAGGACCCAAACAGAAGGAGTGTAACATTAAATAGAGACGAATAGCAATAAATGGCATTTATGTAAATAAAACGAACGAGACACCCGAGAAAGGATGAAATCAGTAGATGTTCTTTCTAACAATGATGAATAATAGATAAGCATTTGAATATTCGAGTTATTCTCGGATCCACTGAAAAAATATGGACAAGAATCTTAGTGAAAAGGTTATTTTCGTATGCCTGTAATAAGACCAGGTTTTCTCTATAAAGTGTATTTTACAAGTGAATGTCTCATGGCCCCTATCATTGTGTCTCTTTCTATTTATAGGGAACATGTTCCTAGAAACCCTAATAGTACAAGTGCAGAGAATATCCACTAGAATATTCTCTTTAATGTTCTATCTTGAAACTAGCCTTTATAACTCTGTCAAGGGTATTCGATCTCGGCCTCATTCTTTGATGACTCCTCGACCTCAGTCCTTGCTGACTCTTCGACCACGACCTTCATTGTTCCTTAAACCACTGCGACACGTAGCGCCTTGAGAATATTTCGCTAATGCCGTCCGGACTTAAATATTCTAGAGATAGAATTTGACCCATACACGTTTGCTAACAGTTATTCTCCATCGTCAATTTATGTAACAATGTTTGACTCGTCATAGAGTTTAACAAAGGGTGAAAAACTTTTGAAACTTATGGTTTGAACCAGTCAGTCATATTTGTGTGGCTATAAATCATCTTACTAAAAATAAAATATGAATTTTAATGTTAAATTAATTGTAAATAAGGAAGTATAACATTCTTTTTAGACCGACTAAAAAGGAAAGAGTGCTGCATAAATTGGAACTAATGTACACTAACAATATCTAGACTGTATAGAAGTGTAGTCGTTATTTCATCACAATTGAAAATTCTCCACGTCAAAGAGTTTAAGTATTCAACCTAAATCTATTTTGATATTTTACACAAGGATCGTTTAGAATCCTCACGTTAAAGGTTGACTGTTTTGAATGAATTGATATCCTTTAAATGATCAAATATTATTTTAACTCCTTCCAAGGCCTTGTTGTGGTAGTAACGAAACAACCCTTATTGGTTGTATCTAATCCTAGTTAACAGCAAAAAGTATTAGCCCATTTCCCTAAGACTATTAGTAAAATATTAGTAAAACAACTACGTAAATTAATTAAGTGGAAGCCATTAGCCATTTCATGATTTTGATTTTCTCAAGAATGCACGAGTGTGTACTCTTTGGAAAAAAGAGCCATTTAGGTCTCCAAGACTACACGTTCAAGATCTACATCTCTTGCCTTCAAATTTGGAAATCCTAGGAACTCCAAATCAATACAGCCTTTTGTTTGTTTATTTTTGTATTTGTGTGTCATACTCTCTCAATTTCAAATTATTTACTTATCGTGTACTTTTTACACGTTATTAAGAAAACATTAATTAAAAAAGATTTTTGACTATTTTACCATTTTTTATTTATTTTAAATATAATCTCTCTTTATCGTGTATTTATTTTATCTATGTTCCATTTTCATCTACAAGAACAAATATTACCAAGGGTAAATGGGGAAAAAAATTAACTAATTTTATGTTGAATTTTTAAAATGATAATAATTTGAGACAATTATTTTTAAAAATTACGTAATAATTTGAGATATAGAGAGTATTAAAATAACCAAGTTGATTTCAGTTTTAATGCAATAACAATCTACGAAATATTTAAAATACGTCAAATGTCCAAAAACAAATGTTTGACGCTTGTTTGTTTTGTGGTCCATTTCTTGTAACTTGTAGAACATTAGTGAATGATTTTTTACTATTCTAGTCTGCATTTCATTTTTCTCGGAAAATTAAAATATTTGTCTCGAAATCAATGTGTTGCTGTTTTGACCTTTGACAAAAGTATTGTTTTTGTTCCCAGGCTAGCAATTGAACTACTCTTTCCAATGAGAGGTAAAAGTTATCTCCAATTCTGTGTTTGCCCATCAAATTTTCAATTTTCACTCAAAGATAAATTTAGAACTTTTCAAAAATTAATAAACTCTAAAAGGCTATTTTTTAAAATTTTACCTCAAATCATTTACAAAAATTTAAAAACAACCCAACATCATATTCATGCCCAAACACAAACTCTAATTTTTAAATACCATTTTCATTTGAAAAAAATTTCACTTTTTTCCGAAATTTTACAATTCTTATGTCCAAACGCCTCAGACTCCACGAAATAACACGTCTACCAACTCCTTTGGCTCATAGTTTTCGAATGATGTAACCCATGTTATGATCTCCATTGATTACTTATAATTTGTATAAAAATTTCTATGTTATTTTCTTACTAATCTTCTGTAAAAGGTGCCTATACTATGCAAACTCGATGAGGTCCCCCTAAGCAAGCAGTTCCTAAACTGACTACACCAATTTTTTCATTCCTAATTAGTTCCTTTGAATGAAAACCTATTCAATATTGGAATTTGTTTAGTGGGATTTTGGACATAAGAATTGTAAAATTCCCAAAAAAAAATTAAATTTTTTTTCAAGTGGAAATGGTATTTGAAAACTAAAGTTGTATTTGGACATGAATATATTTTTGGATAGTTTTTGAATTTTTATGAGGATCTGAGTGAAAATTTTGAAAAATAAAATTTACATGAGTGATTCGGCAGATCTGGATTCATATATATATCCACTCATGCGGTACTTCATTTACGATTGAGTTTTTCAAATTTTCGAAAAATTTCAAAATTCATCTCCAAATGAAAATTAGAAATTTTATGGCCAACATTGATTTCGAAAAAAAGTAAAAAAGAATAGAAAAAAAGTAAAAAAATTCTTTTGTCCAAACGGGCTCTTAGTCTTATAAAAAAGAGTGCCGAAGGAAAAGAAAAAAAACAAAACAAGTAAAGCAAAAACACAAAAAACTCTAGATTGAGAGTCTATTATCTAATACAATAACAAACCAAAAAATGAAACATGAAAAACATCTAACAACTCATCTTAAAACGACATGTTTTAAAAGGCCTCTTTTAGTAATGGTGGAATGGTTTACTGTGATATGCATTCTTGTAATTTTTCATATGTCTTGTTTAGCCAAATATGTAATTAATTGATTATTAAATTAACATTAATTGTTATCCAAGAAAAAGTGATATATGTATATATAAAAAACTTCCATTGGAGGAAACAGCGGCAACAAAGGATCAGAGGCATGCACTTTGTGATTCTGGTAAAATGAAAGGGACTTATCAATGGATTCTTAATCACAGTGCATACATAAATGAAAATAGAAAAAAAATAAAATGTTAAAATTGCAAACAAAAAATAAAAATGGAAGATAAAAAGAGATATATAGCAATGATTGGAAGTCACTATTCACATACATAAATGATGTCATGCAATATATTGCAATACTTATTTGCATTACTTTCATGAAAGTGATGTTACTCTTAGTTACTGACTTGCTGTATTGCATATGCTCTTCTTGTGCCATCAGGCCGGCCCCCACCCTCCAAAATTTTCTACTCTTTAATTTTGGTTTTTAATTTTTTCTAACACTTAACTTTTTTTATGGTATTCGAAATTTACTAGTTACTGTCCTTCTTTCTTGCTGAAGGTTCAAGTTAAAGCTGAATTATGAGACCAAATAATAAACCAATGAAAACCCATTTCTCCATTGGTAAACGCCAAAACAGTTCGTTAAGTGTAAAAATAAGAATAAAAAAAGTAACGAAAACGCAATTAGTAGTTAAGGCGCTCAGCCATTTCTAGCTTAATTAAAACACGTCTGTTAATTACTACTCCCTCCTGTTCACAACAAGTGTCCAATTTGCTTTTTCATTTTGGTTCAAAATAAGTGTCCAGTTATGTAATCAAGAAAAAATTCAATTCGTTTTTACAAAATAACCCCTATGTACATATCCCTAAAAAGTTTTCTTACTCCTCACATTAAATGTTTAATTAGGGGTAGTTTAGTCATAGTCGGTATTTTTGTATAGAATTTAGTATTTTTTTAATAGGCGTGCTAAAAGCAAATTAGACACTTATTGTGAAATGGAGGGAATAGTTTACTACTACAACAGTTACGCTTCAATCTCCAGAATCCTGAATCCGCTATATATTAATCATTCACTATGTTTATTGCTCTATTTAAATCGGTCTCTGTCCAATATCGTAATTTTTTTAGCTTTTTTGGCACTAGAAGTTCTTGTCTCTGTAAGAATAAAAGACTCCTAACGATTGGACTAGAAATAAATGTAATATCACAATGTGCACGTAGTTGATATGAAGCAATAGTACGAAAAATAAAAATATAGCAACTCGCAGAAACTCAAGTTCTATTAATATTCGTTCCACAAACTCCAGTAAGGGGTTGGAATACATAGAGCAACAGTGGGGCACATAGAAGACCCTGTAGGGCTTCTGAAGAAGAAATGGGCTGATTGGATAGTCCTAACCACATTCTACGTGTCCCATCTTTTGCTCTAATTATTTTTCACTGGAAAGTTCGACCTTGTGCGAGTTGATTACGAAGGAATGTGGTGATATAAATGAGATCTCTGTACTCTTAATCGCACGTCTTCAATAGAAAATGGGAAAATATATCCATGATACCGAGGACATCTCCTTTAATGGGTTTTATTTTGTGATACAACACGTCAGATTATTAATTAAATGAGATCTGAATATTGGATGGTTAAAACAAAAAAAAAAAAAAAAAAGATTATTGTGCGAATTACATTGAGGTGGAGGGAGAAGGAGAAAGAGAAAAAGAGGGTTGTAAGTGAACAAGAATATAAGGAGGAGAAGAGGACAACTGAAAGAAACATGCCTAATCTATACGTCAATAAATATACGGACATAATCACACACAGACAAAAAGAACATTGTTGTCATTGGACAAACTGACTTCAAACCTTTTTCTAATCCTGTTTTGTTTGAAAAGATGGACGAAATATTATGAGTTATACTGTTGCACTCACTTTGTGATTTATAGGTCACGTAATCGAACTATGGAAGTAACTATTAATATTTGTATTGCGGTAGATTGTTTCCGTAACATTCCTAACAGTTGGTCCTTTTCCGAACTTTACGTGAATGTTGGATATTTTGTGTCCATATTGTACACTAGACTGCCTTTTTACACGGCAGCACTATATTTCTGCGAATGAATTCTAATATCCGAATTTTTGAATGTTCTTAACTTTAAAGCTACTACAAAAAAGAAATTATGATTGGTTGTTTAATAAACAAAATTACGATTGAAAAGAAAAGTGCCTCACTGGATATATTCTTATTCTTGAAGGTACTAGGCAGTGCTGGGAGACTGAAGTGTGTGTGCAATGGGAGATAAAGTGACCAAATAACAAGACCACTTTTTTTTTTTTTTCAAAAAAAAAAAAAATTAAGGACAAAAAGAGTGCCAAAATGAAAGGCTCAACAAGTAGATGGATGGGGAAAGGATGGCAACTGTCTTTATCTTCCCGACAGTTTAGAGTGGTAAAAATAGACCTCTCAATGAACACAGGTGCTGAACTGAAAGAGACTACTTCTTTTTCTTTAGGTCTTAAGTTCATTACTTTAATAACTATTAATTAATTTTATCTTTAGGCGCATGCAGCAATATTCATCTTGAAAATTGATCACGTCCAACTCTAGTTTTAAAAAGAATAAACGGTCACTACAAACATAATCTGGTCTAAGAGTCCGGAGTCGAATCCCACAAAAAACTAAGGTTTCGCTATAACTGTTCAATATCACTAAGAAGACAAGTTTGAACAACTTTCTAAATTATAAAGATTGAGATTTATATTTCTAACTAATTAACTAACAAATACTAGAAAGCAGTAAAATTTTCAACTAAAAAGACTAAGAGTTGGAGACAAGATTAAGGCGGCCTAGAGTTATGATTTTCCCAATTTTTGGAATTTTTCCCACTACATCTCCTATAAATTCGCCTAAGTATTCTCTACCGATCGTGAGTACTTCGGGTGTCTTAATTCTCTTCCAAGCAACTACCACAATTTACTAGACATATTCTTCAGAACTACGCTAGTACACTAATTCACCGCTCACTGAGATCGCACCAAGGTTTCGTTATTCCTAATCCCACCTTTAAACCCTTCGTATTTATTCCTCGCATACGTTAGGAGTGATGTAGTTCAACAACTACCTAAATATGTACGAATTTCCAAGCAATACATAATAAATAGGTATAGTCAATTGAGAGCTCTTCAATCAACTAAAATAAGCACGTAGTTAAACAAGTAGAAAAATTCAAAGGCTCAATTATATAAAAACATCCTCCAAAAGGTTCCACCAAAACCTAGATAGGAAATTAGCTATTCATGCTAGTATGTAAAATACAACACTAGAATTCATAACAATGGAAAAATAGGAAGAAAGAGGAAAAAACGTGAAGTTGATTCCTTCTCCTTGCTCCAAGCGTGTTCTTGCCTCCCCAAAGTCTTCTCTCTCTCCAAAGTAGTCTCTCCCTGAGAAGCACGTTTTAGGATGTATTTATAGCGACTAGGGTTTGTACGGGGCGAATTTTCCTTCTCCTAATTACGATTGGAAAAGCTGATTTTTTCTGCTCCGGTCCCGGTCTGTGATGTCGCCCAAACTCACACCATAAATATAGGTTGTGAGGCGGTCGAAGAAATAATAAAAATCCAATGCGAGTCGAGGTCGAATCCACAGGGAGTTAGATTTTAGATTAGGTATACACCTAGTGTGACTATATGATGTGCCCAAGATTGCACTTCCACATATTTGGTGTTGTTTCTACTTCTACTTTTAAGCTATTAATTGTAATTATAGAGCTAAGAGACAATATTTTTGGTGTTGTTGTTTTTCAAGTTTATAAAAGATCTAGGGTCGTGACTTCCACCTAGGTGGTTACCTAACAGGTTGTAAACTCAAGGGCAAGTTTGATTGGTCGGGGTTGTAATATAGCAACCACACGCAATTACCCACTCAATACCTCTCGGTAGCTAGAGTGATTTTTCCCAATTTGGTTTTGTCAAATTCAAATGGGTATTGCACAAAACAAGTGATAAATTCTCAAGTCGGGTCTTACTATCTCTAGGTTCAACCCTTTAATTGGGGCTATCAATTTCTTGAGTTCACCCCAATTCCTTATTAGCCAAGTTTTCCTAGACTTAGTATCTCTTTCTCAAGTGGTGACTAAGTCAATTAGGCATGAATCAATATTTGCAACCATTAATTCTTGAATTCAAGCAAGAACTAGGCTAAATATCACTAACCCAACCACAAACAAGCCCTAAATCAAACACCCATTAAGTATCCACACTAGGGTTGGGTCATAACCTTAGCTAGAAATTTAGCTACTCATAAAAAATGAAGAAATTAAAGAAGAATCTAAGATAAAATCCATAATAGATGATTAAGGGAAGAAAATCTAATGTTAAAATGATAAACTAATACAATGTTACCCAATACAGTAAAGAAAAATGGCTCAGGTGCTCCCTACTTATAAAACTTAACCTAAAAATGACAAAAAGTTCTATTTGTACTAAGCTGAAAATATTTGACAAAATTGCCCCTGCGGAGGTTGTGCAACCGCACAATTATGTGTGCGGTCCGCAAATTGAGATTTGGCTTGACAGGTTCCAGTTTTGCGGCCGCACAATTGTGGGTTGCGGTCGCACTCCTTCAACATTTGCGGACCGCACATTTATGAGTGTGATAACTAGGGATTATGATGCATTTTACACTCCTTCTTACTTGAGTTTTGTTTAGAAATGTGTACAAAATAGTCCCAAAGGCTTACGTGTTGTACTTGATTGCAGGGTTTGATCAACAAGGTGACAATTCGTCAAAACCAGCTCAAAAAGAAGTGAAACATGCACAGGTACCAAGAACAAGTCCAAGCTCAATAAAACATAACCAATGCGGCCGCACTCCATTCTGTGCGGTCCGCAAAGGAGAGGTTCAGAGAGTACTCATCTCGGGCAGCAAAGCAACGTGGCCGCACTCTATTCTGTGCGGTCCGCAAAGAAGAGATTCAGAGAGTGCTCAATTTCAAGCAGCCAAGTGATGCGGCCGCACTCCATTCTGTGCGGTCCGCATTGACCTCATTGCGGCCGCACTCGATTCTGTGCGGTCCGCAAAGTTCAACTTTAGAGAGTTGTCAAGATGGAGGATTATTGCGAATGCGGTCCGCGTTCCATTTTGTGCGGACTGCAACAGGAGCCACCGCGACCGCAGTGCATTTTGTGCGGTCTGCAGTGGCCATGTTCAGAGAGCAAGAATTTCAGCTAAGAGCGGCCGCACTTGATTTTGTGCGGTCCGCACTAGCCCCGCAGGGGTATTTTTGTCCAGAATTTTCAGCCTAGTATAAATAGTTTCTTTTCCCATTTTTAGGTTATCAGTAGATTCTATAGCTGAGCTGCGCTCGTGAATAGTGTTCTTTTGCCATTTGGAGTAATTTTACAAGAGTTTTACCATTGAATCTTCAAGTTTTAATTAGTAATTTAATATTATGGGTTTATCTTCATCTATTTCTTTATTTTCCTCTATTATCATGAGTAGCTAGACCCATCAGCTAGGGTTGTGGCTCAACCCTAGTGTGGGTAATTGATGGGTCTTGTGTTTTAAGGTTTGAATGTCTATGAGTGTTTGATATTTGGACTAATTTATGGTTTTATTGTTGAATTAGTGGTTGCAAACACTAGTTTATGCTTAGTTGACTTGGGTTCTTCTTGAGAAAGAGAGCCTAAGTCTATAAAAAAATTAGTCCAACAAGAAATTGGGGCGTACTCAAGAGAATTGATAGCTCCAATTAAAGGGTTAAACTGAGAGATCGTAATACCCGACTTGAACATAGATTGCTTGCACAAATGATCATACCCAATTGATCTTGAGAAAGTCAATTAGGGCAAAATCACTCGAACTACCGAGAGGTATAGAGTGAGTAGAATCGTGCAATGGTTATATCGTAATCCCCAAATATGACAACATAGCCTTAGACACGAGAACCCGTCAAGTATCCACCTAGGTGAAAGTCACTCCCCTAGTGCCTTTTAACTAATTGGACAATCTTCAATAGTCTCCTCTTTGCTTAACTTAGCTTAATTTAGCATCTTAGTAGTATAAATTTAGAAATAATATCAAAATCAAAAATGTTTAGAAGTGCAATTAGGAACAATTACGCAACTTTAACTTAGATAGAAACTCAGTTCCAATCTCTAGCTCCTTGTGGAAATCGATCCCGACCTTCTCGGGTAAAAGCTGCTTCGACCTCTCTTGCTACTTTATAGTAGTACAGGGTTGGCCTTGATCACTTTTTTGGCGCCGTTGCCGGGGAGCTAACGGTCTTGATTATCTATCTAAGTAGTTTTGTGAATTGTTCTTTTTTCCTTCTTCGTTACTAATTTGTGTGTCTCACAACTTCAGGTGCAAAATGGCAGCAAACAACAATGACCCTCTTGGCAATGTGGTTGCGGGGGAGGAGGTAGATGATATTGGAGATGATGAGGTGCCTCTTGTACCTCAAGGACAACGTAGAGGCCGCCAGACCAATGCAAATGAAAATATTCCAGACCCTCCTCCGCCACCTCCAAGAGTGGCCCCTCGAGTTCTTCCCAACCAAGGTTATGCTAGTGCAATTGTCCCGCCCCGGATCCGGGAGGGCAATTTTCAAATTACTAATGTGATGCTGACATTGTTAGAGCAATGGGTATTTCACGGGTGCTCCCACTCAAAATGCTTACAAACATCTCAAGGGGTTCGTGGATACCTGTTGGGGGAGCAAGCAAACCAATGTGTCCGAGGATGCACTTCGATTGAGACTCTTCCCATTTTCACTTAGAGGGAAGGCATTGGATTGGCTTGAGCGACTTCCCAACCATTCCATCACTACTTGGGATGAGTTGGCGGATAAGTTCATTGCCAAATTTTTCTCACCGGGGCACATGGCAGCATTAAGGGACGAGATCTTAGCTTTCAAGCAGGAGCCCACCGAACCATTACACGAGATGCCCCAACAATGATATGACAGAGGCAATGATACAACAAACCTTCTACCGGAGCATCAACACAACGAATCAATGCATAGTGAATCAACTGGCTGGGGGTAATTTCATGAAGCTGCCTTATGATGAAGCTTGTGCTATTCTTGACGAGATGGCTGACACATCCTCCGCTTGGCAAAGTAGAGCCAATGTGCCACAGGGTGACCCCACGGTCACTTACTTGCACAAAGAACTATATGACCATGGACAGGCTATAGCAGAACTTACAACAACAATGAGCCAATTAGCAAAGGCACAGTTGCAACAAGTTCAAAATCCTTGCCAAGTAAATGCCATGAAGGGTGTCAACATGCTAGTGAACAATAGAAGACAAAGAGGTCAACAGAACCAAGGGAGTTCGGATCAATTTGATAATGATTGTGGGGGATTCCAAGATGATGGCTATGATGGGCAGAATGAAGAGGTACAATATGTGAATAATTATCAAGGCCAAAGGGGCAATTCTTCTAACCAGCAGCAACAATGGAGATCCCTAGGCAATTGGGGTAACCAACAACAAGGCAACAATAATTGGAATAATCAACAACAAGGGAACAACAATTGGGGAAATAATAATCAAAATCCAAATTGGGGCAATCAAAACAACTATCGGAGCAATCAAGGAAACTGGGGCAACAACAACAATTGGGATGGAAACAACAACCAGGGTGGATGGAACAAAAACCAAGGAAATCAGGGGCAAGGCTTTCAAAGGCCCCCAATGTACCAACAACCGAGCAATCTATTGCCTTTTCCATCCCAGGGTCCTAGTTCTTCCAACAATGAAATGGGGAGAATTGAAATGATGTTTGAACAGATGATGAAAAAGAATGCTGACTCCGATGCGCAATTGGCTTCTCACAACACTTCAATCAGAAATTAGAGGTTCAGCTAGGCCAAATCTCACAGTCTTTGAATACTCGCCCTAAGGGGGCTCTACCGAGTTATACGGTAGTTAACCTAAAGGGTGGGAACAATCATGTTATGGCGGTAACTACAAGGAGTGGACGAGGCGGTGATGTGAATGCCTCCAAACAAAAGCAAATTTTGGGTGAAGAAGTTGAGTTGCAAGAAGATGAAGTTCCTTTGGTGGTTGAGAATGTGATTGATGAAAATGTGAATGAAGATGTGAGGATTGATATTCAAGATGCCGAGGTGGAACACAGAATGAAGTGAACCCATCTAGGGAACACGTAATAGACATGCCGGAGCCGGTTGTGCCAAAAGCCAAGGCACCCTTGCCTAGGCCACCTCCACCTTATCCTCATAGGCTAGCAAAGCAGAAAAATGAGAATCAGCTCAAAAAGTTCATTGACATGATGAAAAGCTTATCCATTAATGTGCCTTTGGTGGAGGCTTTGGAGCAAATGCTTGGCTATGCTAAATTCATGAAAGATTTGGTGACAAAGAAAAGATCCATGGACTGTGAAACTATCAAGATGACCCACCAAGTTAGTGATATAGTACATTCAATGGCTCCGAAGTTGGAGGATCCTGGTGCTTTCACCATTCCTTGCACTATTGGGAGTACAGACTTTGCCAAAGCTCTATGTGATTTGCGGGTGAGTATCAACTTGATGCCCTACTCAGTTTTCAAGACTTTGGGTATTGGGCAACCGAGGCCAACTTCCATGAGGTTGCAAATGGCAGATAGATCGATGAAGAGGCCTTTGGGTATAATAGATGATGTTCTCGTCCGGGTGGACAAATTTATCTTGCCAGCTGATTTTGTGATCTTGGATTGTGAGGTAGATTATGAAGTTCCGATCATATTGGGGAGACATTTCCTTGCTACGAGGAAGGCCTTAGTTGATGTGGAAGCAGGGGAACTCATTTGTCGGTGGGGGGATGAAAAAGTGGTCTTTCATGTGTGCAAGTCAATGAAGCAGCCCAATTGTACAGAGGTGTGCTCATTTATGGATCTTGTCACGACTGTGGTAATTGATGATACTAGTGCAATGATCAATGTGGAGGACCCTCTGGAGGCCGTATTGTTGAATCTTGATGTCAATGATGATGAGGGCCGAGTGGAGTGCGTGAATGTTTTACATGGAATGGGCTCTTATTCTTATGAGCCTAGGAAACTCTCTTTGGATCTTGAAAATAAAAAGACTCCTCCAACAAAGCCTTCAATTGAGGAGCCTCCGGTGTTGGAGTTGAAGCCATTGTCTCCACACCTCAGGTATGAATTCTTAAGCCCTAATTCAACTTTGCCAGTTATTCTTTCCTCTTATCTTACTAACATGCAGGTAGATGCCACATTGGTGGTACTGAAAAAGCGGAAGAAGGCAATTGGATGGACTTTAGCTGACATTCGGGGAATAAGCCCCGCATTCTGTATGCACAAGATTATTCTTGAAGATGATGCAATACCTTCCTTGGAACATCAAAGGAGGTTGAACGAGGCAATGCAAGAAGTCGTGAAAAAGGAGGCGTTCAAGTGGATAGATGCGGGGGTTGTGTACCCTATCTCTGATAGCTCGTGGACTTCGCCGGTGCAGTGTGTGCCGAAGAAGGGTGGTATGACCGTGGTGACCAATGCTAAAAATGAACTAATTCCAACCCGGACAGTTACCGGATAGAGGGTATGCATGGACTACCGCAAGCTGAACAAGGTGACCCGCAAGGATCACTTCCCATTGCCTTTCCTTGACCAGATGCTTGATCGTCTTGCTGGGCGTGCCTTCTATTGTTTCTTGGATAGATATTCTGGGTACAACCAAATCTTGATTGCTCTGGAGGATCAGGAGAAGACCACATTTACTTGTCCATATGGCACCTTTGCCTTTTCTCGGATGCCTTTTGGGTTGTGTAATGCACCGGCAACATTCCAACGATGTATGATGGCTATTTTCACCGATATGGTGGAAGATATTTTGGAGGTGTTCATGGACGACTTTAGTGTTGTGGGTGATTCATGAAGGATGTTTGACAAATCTGGATAGAGTGTTGGCCCGTTGTGAAGACACCAATCTTGTGCTCAATTGGGAAAAATGTCACTTCATGGTTGAGGAGGGCATAGTGTTGGGTCATAAAATTTCAAATCATGGCATAGAGGTGGACAAGGTCAAAATAGAGGTGATTTCAAGGCTTCCTCCCCCCATTTCTGTCAAGGGGTTAGAAGTTTTCTTGGGCATGCGGGGTTCTACCGGAGATTTATCAAGGACTTTTCGAAGGTAGTGAATTCTTTGTGCAAGCTACTAGAAAAGGATGCCAAGTTTGTGTTCGATGAGGGATGTATGCAAGCATTTGAACTTCTCAAGCATAAGTTGACCACCACCCCTATCATTACCGCACCCAATTGGAGCTTCCCTTTCGAGCTCATGTGCGACGCGAGTGATGTTGCGGTTGGGGCAGTTTTGGGTCAAAGAGTGAACAAAATGTTTTATCCTGTGTACTGCGCGAGCAAGACGATGAATGAGGCTCAAAGGAACTACATGTTAACTGAGAAAGAGTTGTTGGCTATTGTTTTCGCAATGGAAAAATTTCGGCCATATCTCATGGGAGCCAAGGTCATAGTGCACAACGATCATGCAGATCTTAGGTATTTGATGACGAAGAAATACTCCAAAGCTAGGCTGATGCGATGGGTCTTGTTACTTCAAGAGTTTGATTTGGAAATCATGGACCGGAAAGGTAGTGAAAACCAAGTGGCGGACCACTTGTCCCGCTTGGAGGAGGCAGGGAGGCCGTGTGATGGCTTAGATATCTATGATGCATTTCCCGATGAGCAGCTACTTTCTGTGTCAATGAATGATATGCCATGGTTTGCGGATGTTGCTAATTACCTTGTGACTGGTATAATCCCGTGTGAGCTCTCTTCTAACCAAAGGAAGAAGCTCAAACGGGATAGTTTGGATTTCTATTGGGATGAGCCGTACTTATTCAAGATTTGCACCGATGGAGTGATCCGGAGGTGTGTCCCTGAGGAGGAGTAGTTGAGTATCTTAGAGGCTTGTCATTCCTCTCCTTATGGTGGCCATCATGGCAGGGCGAGGACAGCTTCAAAGGTCCTTAGTTGGGTTTTATTGGCCAACTTTCTATAAAAGAGGTGTGACAAATGTCAACGAGCGGGTGGTATTTCGAAGAAAGATGAGATGCCTCTCAACACCATTCTAGAAGTGGATATTTTTGATGTGTGGGGTGTTGATTTCATGGGCCCATTTGTAAGCTCGTGCGGGAACACCTACATTCTAGTGGCAGTTGACTATGTTTCAAAATGGGTCGAGGCCGTGGCTTTGCCCAACAATGAAGCTCGAAGTGTGGTTGAGTTTCTCAAAAAGAGCATTTTTACAAGGTTTGGCACTCCTCGTGCTATCATAAGTGATGGGGGGTCGCACTTTTGCAATAGAGCTTTTGACACCTTGCTTGCAAAGTATGGTGTTAACCATAAAGTTTCTACTCCTTATCATCCTCAGGCGAGTGGCCAAGTTGAAGTCTCAAACAGGGAAATCAAGAGTATTCTGTCTAAAACGGTCAATGCAAATCGGACCGATTGGTCTAAGAAGTTAGATGATGCTCTATGCGCTTACAAGACTCCGATTGGTATGTCTCCGTATCGGTTGGTGTTTGGGAAAGCTTGCCATCTACCGGTTGAGTTAGAGCACAAGGCCATGTGGGCTTTGAGGAAATTGAACCTTGAATGGGATGTGGCAGCAAATCTTCATGTGGAGCAGCATAATGAACTTGATGAATTCCGATTCCATGCCTACTCCAGTTCATCCTTGTACAAGGACAAGATGAAGTACCTTCATGATAAATATGCTCGTGGCAAGGAGTTCAAAGTGGGTGATTTAGTTCTCTCGTTCAACTCTCGGTTACGTTTGTTTCCGGGAAAGCTTAAGTCAAAATGGAGTGGACCTTTTGAAGTGGTGTTTGTGACTCTGTGCACTTGATTTGAAGAACAAAAATGGGGAGGTTTTCAGAGTTAATGGGCACAGGGTCAAGCACCACCTGGGAAAAATTGATGACAGCCACGTGGTGGCACTTCTTCATCTAAAATGATTTGATGGTAAAATGTGTCGTGCCGCGATGTTAAATCAGGCGCTTCTTGGGAGGCAACTCATGTGTTTTTCTTTTCATTTTTCTTTGATTTTCATTGTAGTATAGGATTTATTTTTGGACTGACTGGTTGTGAGATGCTACAGGATTGTGTTGATGTGGTGCAGGACAAAGTGGAAAAAATTGATCAAGTCTCTGAAGTTTGCAATGCGGACAACACTACATTTTGTGCGGCCGCAAAGAACTTAGTGCGGGGGCACAAAATCAGTGCGTACCGCACTGATGGTTGATGTGAAAACCGACTCTCTGGAGTTTTCCACCGCGGCCGCATTATATTTTGTGCGGTCCGCGGTGGACCACTGCGGCCGCGGTGCATTTTATGTGGTCCGCAGTGGTTGCCTTCTCAAACTTGCATGTTCCTGAGCAATGCGGACTGCAATACCATTTTGTGCGGTCCGCGGTAGGTAAGTGAGCTGGGGCAGGACCTTTTTCTATAAATAGGACCTAAGGCCTTCCATTTAAACTTTTCGATCTCTTTACTCTCAAAGCCCTAAAAATCACTGTTCATCACTGTCACTCCCTAAAATTGCACGAACTCAACTAAATTGTTGCGATTAATCATCAGTGCATCTCATTTCTGGTAACTTTAATTCCTTTGTAGTTGTTTAATTTTGTTATTTTCTTTTGACTTTCAATTTTCTCTTAGTTTTCTTCTTTTCTTCCCATTTTTCTTTCAATTTGTAGCTTAGGTTAGTTAATCATGTTTTAATTAGGCATAACTAGATAAAACACTGAGGCAACACCTAGGGAATCATTAGTAGGTAAAAATTAGGATAAAAATGGACAAAACATTGAACCCTAGGTTGGTGCTGCTGCTGGGCACTCAGTACGGACCGCGGTGGTTTTGGTGCGGTCCGCAATGCCATTTAGTGCGGACCGCGGTGAAATAACATCTGAAAGTGGAACTTGAGGACTGCGGCCGCATTGTATTTTGTGCGGTCCGCAGTGCCTCAATGCGGACCGCATTGCATTTAGTGCGATCCGCGGTGCACAGATTCAGAGAGTGGATAGTCTGAACCCCACCTCTGTGCGGACCGCAATGGATTTTGTGCGGTCCGCAGTGGCATCTTTGCGTCCGCACTGCATTTTGTGCGATCCGCATTCTGCATTTTTGTAATGTCTGCAACTATTTTCCTGCAACTGTCAAATTAATTGATTCTATTTATACTAACAAAGCATGACTGAATGTTGCTTGCAGACAATGGTGAGATCAAGAGGCAAAGGTGATAAACAACCAGGATGAGGAGAGTCCTCCCGGGGGAGGGGACATGGAAAGATAAAATTGATCCCCCAAGTTCGGGAAGCAATAAAAGCAACAAGGAAGGCGATCCGGACTGTTGATAGAGCTGCTTCCCACTCATCGGGAAGTGAGTATGAGCCTTCCCGGGAGGTGTCTGATTCTGACTCTGTCCCGGAGTTTATATATGACTTCCCGGACAGGTTTAGGCTGACTGATGAACCTACTCCTCAAGGCTCTCCCACTGCCCGAGCACCAGTGCGTGTATCTTCTGAGTCATCTGAGGGCTCAAACGCTGGCAGTGAAAAAGAATATTCCGCATCTCCTACAGCTTCACTATCCGGAGAGAGCCCTGTAGCATAAATAGGGGATGAAGTAGAAGGGGGTCAGCCTCAGGTGGGAGGAGTAGAGAGAACTAGAAATCCGGAGGCATGGCAAGATCGACTTGTGAGTGAGGTTGCCTATCACAAGTTCAGAGAGTGGTGGCCCGAGAGGAAGCTAATACCTGAATGAAGTTTCATCGATAGAGACCTCTTGCCTCACAACCCCAATGTGAGTAGACAGTTTAGAGAGAGGGTGGGATGGGAGTACTTCTTAAGCAACTGTGAGGATGCAAACAAGCACCTGGTCAAGGAGTTCTACACCAATGTTGCCCACATCAAAAAGGGCACCAAAGTGACCAAGGTGAGGAATTTAAAAGTACTATTTGATGGAAAAGCAATAAATGACTACTTGGGCTTCAATGAGGAGGACGGATCATTATATTTGGAGAAGATGGCATTGGGTGAGGAAGCTCGTCCTTGGTTGGCACAGTACTTGGCAATCCCAGGTACCACCCCCGATTGGTTGAATGCGGGAGTGAAGATCTTAAGGAGAAGTTTGAATTTCGAGGCTAAGGGGTGGGAGACATTCGTGTGCAGCAGACTAGACCTCACTACCCACGACAACTCACTCCCTCTTCACCGAGCTATATTGGTAGCATCAATCATGGCGGGGTACCCGATTAACGTCGGGAATGTGATGTCTTGGGTTATTACACGGGTGGTGAACGAAGGTGATAGAAACTATCCCTTCCCCAGCTTCTTGACCATGTACCTGAAGGACTTAGAGGCAGGGAAGCGGAAATTTGATGTGAAAGTTAAAGCAAAAGCACCGTTCTCATGGTACAGCCTGCAGGGTGATGACAACCCTAAAAGCAAGAACTACAAGGGAAAAGCCACTGCTTCAACTGGCCAGTCTGAAGAGCCAGTAGTGGTAGTGGCTCCTACTCAGCCTCCTTCCACCTCAGCAGACATGCCCCCAGGTCCATCCACTTCTACAGCTCCAGACATACCTTCCATCTCTACCTACCCATTGACTGCCCACCGTCTGAGCCAGGCCCTCGTCAGCATCAACAACTGGATGCAGACAGCTTCTTCTAAGTTGTCTGTACTATCTACTACGGTGGCAGCCCAGTCAGCACCTCCCCCTCCACAGGTCCCATAGTCCATTGAGGACACTCTCA
The DNA here is from genome assembly GCF_001879085.1 of Nicotiana attenuata. NCBI lineage: Eukaryota > Viridiplantae > Streptophyta > Magnoliopsida > Solanales > Solanaceae > Nicotiana > Nicotiana attenuata. The sequence goes on along the minus strand of NW_017670912.1, from coordinate 220 downwards.
AGGAGCTTTTGGACAACCAGAAGAAGCTCCTAGAGAACCAGAAATTGATCACAGAGGCCATTGATTCACATGGAAAAGCACTCAAGGAGCTTGCAAAGGAGGCAAAGAAAATGAGGAAGACTCGGGCTTCAAAGGAGTCGGTAAAGAAGCTCAGGGTAGAGGTTGACAGGCTGAAGGCGGATCAACTGCCTTTAGATTGTATTGCATGACCCAGCACCAG
>NW_017670911.1:397941-410556 GCF_001879085.1 Nicotiana attenuata | reverse complement strand
ACTCCTAGGATCAAAATCTTAGTCTGATGAATTGTTCTCCTAAGATAGAAAACCTAGTCTGATGAACTTTCTCCTAGGATCTAAATCTTAGTCTGATGAATTGTTCTCCTAAGATAGACAACCTAGTCTGATGAATTTTCTCCTAGGATCTAAATCTTAGTCTGATGAATTGTTCTCCTAAGATAGAAAACCTAGTCTGATGAACTTTCTCCTAGGATCTAAATCTTAGTCTGATGAATCTTTCTCCTAAGACAGGAAACCTAGTCTGATGAATTTTCTCCTAGGATCTAAATCTTAGTCTGATGAATCTTTCTCCTAAGATAACAAAAATGGACCTAGTCTGATGAACTTTCTCCTAGGATAGAAATCTTAGTCTGATGAATCTTTCTCCTAAGATAGGAAACCTAGTCTGATGAATTTTCTCCTAGGATCTAAATCTTAGTATGATGAATCTTTCTCCTAAGATAGACGACCTAGTCCGATGAACCTTCTCCTAGGATCAAAATCTTAGTCTGATGAAGCTTTCTCCTAAGATAATAAAAGTGGACCTGGTCTGATGAATCTTCTCCTAGGATCTAAATCTTAGTCTGAGGAATCTTTCTCCTAAGATAGAAGACCTAGTCTAATGAATTTTCTCCTAGGATCAAAATCTTAGTCTGATGAATTTGCTAGTCAAATGTCCTTGGTTTTACTCACAGGGTCGTGCATTCCAGTCAAGTCTTCAGTTTTACTCTCATCATTGCATCAGTAGCTTAGGTGATCTATATTTTGCTAACAACTCACAAATCTTCCTAGTGCAAACTGGGGCAGAAAATTTTCTTTGTTTTATGTCTATTCTGTTGAAGTCAGGCGCCCACCTGGAGAACAAGGAAATACATTTCAAGTTTCAGCAATCAGGAGCCCACCTGGAGAACAAGGGAATACATTTCAAGTTTCAGCAATCAGGCGCCCACCTGGAGAACAAGGGAAGTACAATTCAAATTTTAGATTTTAATTTTTAATATTTGATAACATGATGTGCCCGGCCACCAAACTGGGGCAGAAAATTTTCTTTGTTTGTCTATTTTGTTGCAGTCAGGAGCCCACCTGGAGAATAAGGGAATACTTTTCAAGTGTCAGCAATCAGGAGCCAGCCTGGAGAATGGAGGCATATATTTTAAATTTCGGCAGTCAAGCATCACTCGGAGGAATGGCAAAACATCTTCGATCACAATACAAGTTCAAGGCAATATAAGAGCAAGTTTGAAGACATAGATAGGACTTTTTGTAATTCATAGATCATAGCTTTGTTTAGCTTCTTTTATTTTGACTCGGTATAATAAGGAGATCAGCAAGCACTAGCAACAGCAACAGCAGTGAAAATCACAGCTCCTGGTAGTCCCAGCTACCAAACCTTCCCGAACTACACTGACCTGATTCCTTTTTAGCCAAGGATATGTAGGCAACTTTTGAAGCAGGGTTCGGTCAGACGGTTTTCAAAATGCTTCACACGGAATATTCGAATGGGCAAAAATTGCTCGTTTCCGCTCACTTATCTTTGCACGGAAACTCGTCGTGTTCCCGAGCAAAGAGGGGCAGCTGTGAGCACGTGATTTTTGCCCTACATGAATTATTCCTAGAAATTCAAACAAAATGATTTCTTTCATTATGTTACAATTTTGTGGATTTTTGGTGACATTTTAGGTTAATTGACTGCATTTTATTTGTGCATTTTAATTAGTAAAAAACACAAAAAATACTTGGCATTTGCATTTAGGATTTAATTTCACATTTTAGGATTATTTAGTAGTAAAGTTACTTTAAAAATTAAAGAAAATAGCAAAAAATGGTTCTTTTCCCACACCCCACCCAAAAAATGGTTCTGGGCCATTTAATTAAATTCTGCCTAGCCCAAACACACCCCAGGCCAGCCCAACCCACGTCCCAACCCGGTCCAGTCCCACACCCCACCCAAAACGACGCCGTTCCCTTTCTCTTTAATCTGGTCCAGTCGATGTATCTCAATCCAACGGCCACGAACTGAGGAGTTATATGTATATAACTGTCCGAACCAGCCCCCCCCCTCTCAGACCCCCCTATTCGTTCTAACATCAAACCCTAAAAGACCAGCCGCCTTTTTACCTCCACCAACACTGCGCGGCAAAGACGCAACCTTCTCCGATGGCTCCCAAAATCACACCCCTATACCGCTCAATGACCTCGTCACAAATCCCTCACATATCTCCCTTCGAATCCACCAGAGTCTTTCGAATAATCAAAAACGTCATTTATCTCCGCCGCCCACGGCGGCGCCGCTACCAAATGACCCCAAAGATACACCTCTATACTCTCCTGGTTCCCCTCTTCTTGAATCCCTCATTGGTTTCCTTCAAACATCACCGGAACTGCTCGAATTTCGAATCATAAAGAAGGCAGAACCCTAGGAGTTCAGGTTTGCTCGATTTTTCCTGATTTTTCTACTCTAGTATTGGATTTCGAGTCACGAAATAACGTTTTCGTTGTTTCTTTGAGAAGAACAAACTATTAACATTATTCCGGGGCTCGAATCAATTTTTCAGTCTTCTTTCCCGGTTTTGCATAGGTAAGTTTCTTCTCTTTCTTTGTTATTTGAATTCAACTAATTTCTTGTTGTTTAAAATAGTTACTGATTAATTCATGTTTTAGCCTGATTAGCAGTGGCTATTGTTCTAGGTTCTTGTTTAGTTTTAGGGTTCCAATTACATTGGTTATCTGTTTGATTGAAATTCCATAGTTGTTATTACATTGCTGATTTGATCTTGTTCATCTTCTTAGATAACTGGTTCATTTTGTTTTTGATTTAGTTCAGTGTAGTTTCGTGTTTGAATTATTGAATCGCTCAGTGATAAAATTAGTTTAAGATTAACAGTCTAGTTAGAATAATTTTTATGTTGTGATTGGATTAGAATCCACTTTTAGGCTCTTTCTTATTGAAATTGGTTGATTATGGCTGAATGGGCTAATTTTTTGGTTAATTAATATGGTTGTGATTTCAGCGGAGTTCAGGGGTAGTTTAGGCACTCAGAGTTGCACAAGAATGTGGTGGTTAAAACTAGGAATCTTCTAGGACCTTCCAAAGTAGGGCTTTAGTGTAAATTTCAGTAATTTTAGTGGGATAACTTGAGTAACAAGTCAGAAAATAGAGGGTTAAGTAGAAATAAGTGAGGGACTAATATGTAAAACTAAAAATCTGAAGCTGCACCTCATTGTGCCTATATAAATGGCATTTCTTTGCCTTCATTTAGGGGAGGGGAGCCTCACAAAAATTTCCCTCCGATTCCTCACAAGTTTCAGATCTGAAATTTGAAATCCAACTCCCTTAGATCTTAGTCTTCTCAAATTTCCAGAAAAACAACAGAAATCAAAAAAAAATTACTGTTTCATTAATTTCTCCTTAGCTCACTTTCAGATTCCAGTCCTTAATCCAATTTTCTAGCTCATTAAGGATCAGAAGTAACTTGACCTCATCTGATTTTGCTCGACATTGATATTTACAAGTTTTCGAGTCAGAATGTGCATGAGATTTTCTTAGTTCGAGTTCATTGTTGGTTGTTTACTGGTTGTATTAGTGCTGCGTTCATTTCTGGCTATTTGGTGCTATTTTGGTTGAATCTGTGGATTCTGCTTGGTTTCCAAACTTATCCTGAACTGATGAATACTTCTGGGCTATTATACTCATTTATTGATTGCTGCTGGGTTTTAAACTCGTTCCTGAACTACTGCTGGGAATTGTTACTGCTGCTGACTTCTTCCTTTTCTGTTTGATTCATTCTTCGGTACACATCTCAGAATCACCCTGATGTAACTGTTGAGATAGAAAAGAAATGAGCATGTTCACGTTTTCTGCGTCACACTACGTGTTCATTTGAACTGTGTATATTAACAGTTAGAAATATGTTAGTTAGTGTGTATGTGTCTGATATAATTCAGGTTTGGTATGCACTTAATTGGACTGATTTGGACAGTTAAATTTGTGGTTACTTAGCTGTAGTCTTAGCACAGCTAGTACTTGCTTTGGTTTAGCATTTTTCTGTTTAAAATTAAAAATCAGAAGTAGTTTAAACCTGCAATTAAGTTGAAATCAATGTGATGGCCACATCGAGTTCAATTTTAAGCTGAACGTGCGTCTTGAACAACTTCTAATGCAGTAGTTGATATAAGCAGATTAGTTATTAATGTCGAGGCATGCGTTTCCTTGAGTTCATTGTTTCAATGTAAGCATTGACAATTCTAAGTCATAGTTAATATTAGTAGTTCACTTGAATTAAGTGTGCAATATCAATTTGACTGATTTGAATAGCTAAGAAGTCACTGGTAGGTAAATAAATAAAGTATATTAGGCTGTTGATATTAAATCCAACGCTGATATGAAATCTGGGCTGTTTTGAGCTTGCAAATTGTTAGGCCATTTGTTAATTTTTGGGGCTGAAATCAAATCGTGTGAGACCCCACGAATCTGTTGGTTATGTATCTCCTGGGCTAAGCTTGAGGCATAAGGAAACTGATGAAGTTCTTATAAAAGTCATGGACCAAGAGGATAGTTAGCTTTTGAACAATAATAATTAATTAGGGCTTCTTCTTTTATTATTAGAGACAAATAAAAATAGAAAATTATAGATTGCTTAGGTTTGCCTTTAAACAATAAACGAGTGAGCCCCGCCAAATAAAATGCATAAATCGCAGGGCCTCAATAAATGTTATATAAAATACTTAGAATTCGGCGGACCGTTTAGAGGAATTTCACGGTCTTCCTCAAAGATAATAACGCGTAGTTGCTTTAGGCGCGTATTTTATAATATTACTTTCCTAAATGTGGGTGCACACTTATGTGACCCAATCCAAATCTCAACGAAGCTGAAATGTGTTGACAATTACGGGTGCACTGGTGTGACGTGGTTCGAGACGCATTTTCACGATGTTGCAATTCTTTTAAAAATAACAATAAAAACGGTTTACTACTAAAAGGCATATAGGTTAGAATGTGTTTTAAAATCAATAAAAGCAAATACAACATTTGAGCGACCGTGCTAGAACTACGGAATCCGGGAATGCCTAACACCTTCTCCGGGTTAACAGAATTCCTTACTCGGAGTTCTGGTTCGCGGACTGTTAACAGAGTCATAATTTCCTCGGATCGGGATTCAAACGGTGACTTGGGACACCATTAATCTCCCAAGTGGCGACTCTGAATATTATTAATGAATCCCGTCCCGACTGTCCTTTAATTTGAAAAAACTCCTTTGCGCCCTCACAGGTGTAGAGAAAAGGAGGTGTGACAGGGGACTCGATAGGTACCGTTTGAGTTCTTCCAAAGCTTGCTGGCATTTTGGGGTCCAGAAAAAGTATTCTTTCTCTTTAATAGTGAGAAGAATCGATGGCTTTTGTTTGAGGACCTCAAGATGAACCAGCCTAGGGCGGTTATACACTCGGTCAGTCTTTGAATGGCTTTGACATTGTCCACCAAGGTAATGTCCTCTATGGCCTTGATTTTGTCGGATCTCGATCCCTCGATTGGTTACCATGAACCCGAGAAATTTTTCCCAATCTGACCCGAATGCGCACTTCTCTGGTTCAGCTTCATATTATTTTTCTCAGTATGTCGAAGGTCTCCTTCAAATGTTTCAAATGGTCTTCTATTCACAGAGACTTGACCAACATATCATCAATATAAACTTCAATTTTTCCTATCTCTTCCTCGAAACATCCGATTTACTAGGCGTTGATAGGTGGCACCAGCGTTCTTTAATCTAAATGGTATTACATTATAATAGTAGGTGCCAGATTTAGTGATAGAAGAAGTTTTGCTTGATCGTCCGGGTCCATCCGAAATTCATTTTACCCAGAATAGGCATCGAGAAAAGATAATATCTCATGCCGTCGTCGAGTTCGATCGTCCGATTGATGTTAGGAAAAGGGGAAGAATGCTTAGGGCACGCTTTGTTTAGGTCTTGTAACCTACACTTTCTTAGCTTATTCCTTTTAAGGCACTACAACTACGTTAGCTAACCAGTCAGGGTACTTAACTTCCCGGATGGACCCTATTTTAAGGGTTTGGATAACTCGTCCTTGATGAACGCATACTTGATCTCGGACTACGTCCTCCTCTTCTGCTTAACTGGATGGAACTTTGGGTCCAAACTTAGCTTATGAGTGGTTACCTCCGGTGGATCCTTTCCCGTCAAGATGGGACCACGCAAAACAATCTATGTTAGCTTTAAGAAAGTCAATGAGCCTTTTCTAAGCTCAGGGTAACCCCGTGCCCAAGGTATACCTTTTGATCCGGTAGGTGTTCGATTAATATGACTTGCTCCGATTTTTCGATCGTCGATTTGGTGGCATGAGTATTCATCAGGAGCTAAGAACGATCTCGGGACTCCGTAATCATCATCCTCGTCTATTTCTCGTTCCTCCGGTTCGGCCGAGATTGGCATCGCTGATTACTATTTAATTTATTCTATTCTTGTCGGCTCTGCATTCCTTGATGTCAAACCACAGGCATCGGGATTACCTCATCGTTCGCGAACACCTCTTTTGCAGTTGGCTGCTCTCCGTAACCATCTTTAGTCCTTTCGGTGTACGGAATATCAGCGTCTGGTGCAAGGTCAAGGGTACCGCCCTCATATTGTGAACCCACGGCCTTTTGAATTTGGCGTTATACCCCATGTCCCCTTCGCTGATGTAGAACTTTGTCTCTTGGATCGTCTCGGTGGTGTTCACCGGCAAGGTTATCTCCCCTTTAGTGGTTTCACATGCCATGATAAATCCGTTAACACTGGACTGTTGTCACTATTTGGTCAGTAACCCCAATTGCTCTACAACCCTTGATCTAATGATGTTGGCCGAGCTACCTGGATCAATCAACACACGTTAAACTCGATATTATCGATAAGTACGGATATTACCAGCGCATCATTGTGAGGTTGCACGATGCCCTCGGCATCCTCTTTGCTAAACGAAATGGTTCCCTTAGGGACAAAATCTCAGGTGCATTTTTCCCTTGTGATAGATACTTTAGTGCGCTTTATCATTGTCCATTGGGGGACATCGATCCCTTCGACGACCATGTTGATGACATGCCGAGGCTCCTCTTGTTCGACCTATTTTTGTTGCGTCCTGTTCCTGAAGTTGTTTTTGGCTCTATCACTTAGAAATTCTCGGAGGTGTCTATTGTTGGAAAACCGGGCAACTTCTTCTCTCAATTGTCAGCAATCTTCGATCCCTATGACCATGAGTGACATGATACTTACACCATCAAGTTAAAATCTCTTTGGATAGGGTCGGACTCCAATGGTCGAGGCCACTTGGTCTCTTTGATGCGCTCGATGGCTGACACGATGCTGGCTGCATCAACGCTAAGGTTATACTTTGATAATCTCGATTCTTCCCTACCACCGAGCAGCCTATCGAAACTATTTTTGCCCATCAGACCTCGCTACTGGGTCCTCTATCACTTTTCTTCTCGTTCATGTGGAGTGACGCCCTACCCCTGACCCATTTCCCCTTCGGTCTGCGCTATATGGTTGGTACACGATTCTGAACCGGTCATGACTCATGATCAACGGCTCTCTTAGACCTGTCATTAGCCCCGATGGGTAAACAGACCCTGAAGGAGCTCCGAGTTGGTCGTCCTCGACCCTGATCTTTGACTAGTACCTGTTGTGGACGTCTACCCAAGTCACTGCCGGGTACTCAACCAAAATTTGTTTTAGCTGTTGAGAGGCAAAGGAACATCAGGGGTTAAGCCCTGAGTGAATGCCTGGAATGCCCAATCATCTACAATTGGAGGCAGGTCCATCGTTCCATTTGGAACCTTGACACGAACTCCTTGAGCATCTCGTTGTCTTTTTGTTTAACCTTGAAAAGGTCTGACTTTTTGGCCTCGACCTTGATGGCCCCGGCATGGGCTTTACGAAAGTATCTGCAAGCATAGCAAAAGAGTTAATGGAATTTAGGGGTAAGTTGTAATACCATATCATTGCTCCTTTGGACAAAGTCTCCCCAAACTTCTTCAGTAACACCGACTCGATTTCATCGTCTTCCAAGTCGTTCCCCTTGATTGTTCCGTATATGAGGTCAAAATGCTTGTTTGTATCTGTGGTTCTGTTATACTTGGGAATATTAGACATACGAAACCTCTTCAGATTGGCTTCGGTGCCGCACTCAGAGGAAAAGGCTTCTAGAAAAATTTCTTAGAATCTGGTCCCTTCAAATATCGGGGGTATTTCCCGGGATTTGATCGACCCTGGAATTATTTGTTTCCACCTTTTTGTAATTATCCTCAATTTTCTTTCTCACCTCACTCCGCCCGTTCGTTAATGCTTCAAGCATTTTCATATCTCGGAGTTGGCCCCCGGCTCAACTTTACCCGATCTTTCGGTGATTTTGTTCGTTCCTTCGGGTGCTTTCCCGGGATTGTTCGGGCCAAACTCAATTCAAGTGACCAGACTGACAGCTCGACATTTTTGGGCTAACCTCAAATTAAGACTTTAAGAACAAGCGTTTAAATAGGGTCTGTATGGAAATTCGTATCAAATTACTACTATTATCCTTAGCCCCACGGTGGGTGTCAAACTGTTTACCCAGTAATCAGATAATAATGAAATTTGTACGCGCTTTTAAGGATACATGGATTGATTCAACACAAATAATTAAGAATATAGATAAACAAATTAAAGACAAAGTAAATGATCGAACCAGCTGTAATGTTATGGCCCAGTCACCAGGTTGAAAAGTAATCCCTCGATTGGACCTTTGGTTCGAGCCCAATTGTGAATGAAGAACAAGACAAAAATAAGAACTTTTACAGTAGCTTCGAAAGCAGAAAATGAATTCGTATTACTTTGATTCAGTTTATAAAAGAAAAACTTTTCCTTTAAAATATTAGAGTTTCATCCATAATACAAGTCTAAGAAATAACAGAGACCCAAACCGAAGGGCCGCGATGGGCACCGGTGCCCTTACTCAACCGAGTACCAACGTAACGTATCTTTTCTCATTACATCAACATGGGTAAATTGGCCAGAAGGGCCATATACAATAACAAGAATAAAACATGAGAGAGCATTCGACATAATACGACCTAATCCTGATATACTGACTTAAACATATGACGTACGACAAAATAATCACTCGTACACTGAACATAGGCCGACAAGGCCATACAATCTTTCATATATATGACATATGTCTACAAGCCTCTAAGAGTACATAAACGTCATAAGGCCGGACAGGACCCCGACATACAATCAATACATGTCTAAATCATACTAACCAAATAAGCAACTCCGGAGCAAATGGAGCGCACCAACATCTTCCGCTGAGCTGATAGCCTACGTAGACTCTCAACCTGTCTATAGAAGACCTGCGGGCATGAAATGCAGCGTCCCCAAGAAAAGGGGACCAGTACAATAATGTACCGAGTATGTAAGGAATGAAAATTAGTAACAAATAGACATGAGAAAAACATGGAGTAAAAGACTCAACATTATATCTGAATAGATCTGTAATAATTTAATATTATAATGTCATGCATATGCCGTATAAATGATACTATGCATGGGTGTATGCGTCATAACATCATCAAGCCTATGAAGGCATCCCATCATATCATCCGGCCACTGTGGGTAAATCATCAACGTATACCAGCTGATCAGGTGGTGGTGCGCATATAACGCCGTAACCTTTCCCATATTCCATATATATATATATTATATATATATATAATATATATAATAACTCCATCTGGTCATGAGTCAATGTAAATGAATGCAATGCATGAGAAGTACATCAATAAAATCTTTCGAAGTATCATAAGACCATTATGCCTTTGATTACTATCATGAAATAAACTTTATCAACATACGTATTTTCTGAGACCTATGAACAGATGATAGAATAATATGACACATCGGGAATCAAGAACATAAGCACTCTAGTATTTCTATGAATAGAGTCATTTATGTAAATGGTGCATTTGCTCGTTTCGTTTGTGTTCGTATAGATCATGCCAAAAGAAAGAAGGGATAGCCTTAACATACCTGGACTGATTCTCTTGACAATTCCTCTAACACATGTCTTTTGCGACGAAACACATAACGCCGGATCGAGGTAGGGAAAAATCCGATAGTATTCTTAAAAAGATTATACCGTACTCCCTTAAAATTGCAAATGCCGTTGGTATTATATTATATGGTCTCGTATGAAATTTCCAAATCCCCTCCTTTTTCTTTCTTCCAAACCCTTTCTTGTAACTCCCCAAAATAAATTTTGACATGGATTGAAATAGAATTTAAGGATGACTAATATAAACTTTACTTTCTACGTGTTTGCCATGTGAATGTACGAAATATCACCAAAGGATGACTAAGAAATATTGTCCATGGTCATCTAATTTAGTTGCCAATAATCAAGAGTCACCACTAGATCATTTTCCTTTTTTTCCATGTGGGGGGTGATGTCCCCACCTAATAATTATTCACAATTCCTAATTACATTGTTAGTGTCCACTAATCAAATAATTACTCAATTATCCACATAATTAAGAATATCTCTAATTACGTAAGATACTATTTACTTTTAACATACCTTATATGCCTTACTATCATGATCATGTGGTACGTTGTATGGCACTAGTCCATAAATACCGGGTATATAGCTTGGACCGAATTTTTATCCAAAAATTGTCAAACATCGACGGAACTCATTTTCTTCGATTCGCTTATCCTGTCACCTTCACGGAATTTACTTATCACTTTCTTATAACCCAAATAATTCTCATTCACGAGCTTACGTCGATTAGCTTACGACGAAACTTTAACGTACGAAAATACGGGATGTAACATTCATTTCCGAGCTTATATCAATTTACTTATGGCGTACTTTCACGTACGAAAATATGGGTGTAACAGTAAAAATCTTCCTTTCTCATTAATTACTGATCCGTAACCAATATCGAGCGAGATCTGCGCCATGATATCCGGTTAGGTACGGATATCATGGCCCTCTATCCGTTGTCCGTAACCGTTTATCATATTTTTCGAGGTTCTTAGAAACTCGTTGGGTCCGGGAAGCGTTGCTTTATCACGCCAGATGATGAACACATTGTTCACCTTTCATGGATCTCGATACGAAGAGCTCCCAGCCTCGATTTCAACCTCGTGCGTCCGTATCCTTCTTCTGTTTTCTTCACCGGAAAATCGCATTATACATTATCCCTGATTTACCCATATATAATATATACGAACCGCCATTTTTGGTAGTTAACCACGAAATCTGTACCTGTATATTATAGTGAAAAATATTAATAATTTTGGTGAGAACCTTATATTCTATACAAGTGATACAAATTGGCATATAAACTCATTCGTGACGTATTGCCACAAAATGGCCTTATTTGAAGACACTACTCCTTTTAGTAAAGCGGTTAAATCTGTCTTAGAAAAAGAAAATTAATCAAAATTCTTTTGAATACCATACGTGCAAATAATCCCTCATTCATAATACAAAGAACAAAAGACTCCGCTAGGTGCATCCTAACTTCCTGTGTATTTTATTTAAACGGGCTACAAAACATTCTATGAAGACTCAACAATCCTTTTGTAACAAACCGAAAGATCTTCATAGGACATAAACATGATGCTTATCTTATATCTTGGTTTCATATTTTACTTTTTGTTTCTTCATTCGATGTCAAGATATATATTTATATAGAAGTTCTGATAATTTTGGATTCGCGTCGCGTAAGACTCACTAACAAAGAAAGTATTTTCTACTAAGAATCTCAAATCCAAAACCCCTAATTGAATATATATATAGAGGAATCATATATACATCTCCCAGAACTCTCGGTCGTATTCGTTTCAACTTCTCAATGTCTTATAATTAGGCTCTTGGCTTTTGTCTTGGCTAGTTGAAAACCATATATGTGGAGGTATTCAGAATCCGAGACTCGGTCTTAAACGGGAAGAGGCCTACCCCCATCCTCCAAAGGCCAAAATCTATCTCAGCGTCACCGTACTAGATTTTATTTCAAAAACATGCATCAAAATTCTTGATGGATTACAGCTTCAAAGGTAATCCATGTTACTCATCATCTACACATATGTACTATATCTTATTAAATAACAAATAATGGGTAGTGGACCCCACTTTCAAATCTGCATTTGTCGACTTAAAATAGTTAGAGGACATATAGTTCAATTAATTAGGCGTACCTTACGTAAATCTAGAATATTTTAATGTTAGCTCATGAATCAGGATTTTTTATGCTGAAAAAACTGTGTGATATACTTAACAAATCTATCAGAGTAGACAGGTTTGGACTTACCCAATAAAAATAGTACAAACCAAACTAGATCTAATCTAACTGATAGCTCCATCCAAATTTTCTTGTCGAATATCCATTTGTTAAAGAAAGAATTGTGATAATAACTAGGAGAGTACTGTGTATCAGTGTATTAATCTAGCTGCATCAAACACAAAGAAAAACACGCAAATGGACACCCATCTCGAAGACTTGGATGCAAACACACCCCCCCCCACCCCCCCCCCCCCATGTTCAACTAAATTACAAGAAGAAGTAGCTAATTACTAAAGGAA